>NC_143204.1:14196500-14366000 GCF_051530095.1 Phoenix dactylifera | reverse complement strand
AAAAGGAAAAAGAACAAAAAAATGAGATTTTTAGGACAAGCCACAGCCTATATAGTCTTTACCGGAATGAGCTCGATTTCAATTGGTCCCAGATCAATGGCTGATCCGAACTCGCCGTCACTCGGTCCCAGTGCAGGGGCTTCAACTTCGGTTTCGCATCACCCTCCAAATCGTCTCCTGTTTGATCAACTGGCTGTGACGAAGAGCAGACATCTCCCTTGCTAAATTTGGAGATAGGAATTGGGATGTTAATTGGAGTACGTTTGGGTGGAAAAGGCTTCAATAAACGACGCCTTTGAGATAGTTCAGCTGGCATTGGCGCCGCAGGAGCGTCTGAAGGCGGTTTGTTTCTCCCTGCAACATCTAGAGCTGGCGGCGGCGGAGGCTGAGATGGCCGCATTCCGACCATATTTTCATTTTTCGGAGGAGATGGCGGTGGTGGTGGAGGACGTTGAGGCGGCGGTGACGGTGGCGGACGTTGAGGCGGCGGCGGCGGGGGCGGACGTTGAGGCGGCGGCGGCGGAGGCTGCTGGCTAATCGGTGGTATCATTTGTTTGGCATCGGATACCGAACCATTAGAAAGCTGCCTTCTTGGAGAACTTCTCCGGGACCGGGGAGGAGAGCTGTCCTCCGTAAGCACCAGCAGCACGTCCTTCCCGGCGCTTACTACGCGTGGGACGCTCTGGCGCGACACCGGAGTGCTCGGGCTCCCAGTAGTCATCGACGCCAACGACCGCTGCGGTTTGTAGAACGTCGCATCATCGAACGACGCCACTGGCGGAGGAACGAGCCCACGCTGCAGCTCCGGCGGCGGCAACGGCGCCCCGGCCAGCGGCCGCAGCTCGGGGCTCGGGTGGTGCACCTCCACTACCCGCTCCGAAATGAACTTCCGATACGGCGATCCATTCCGCTCGCCGCTCACCCGCCGGCTCGCCGGCTCCATCGTCCCGAGGTATAAAACCTCCAACGCGGCGGTGGCCGCGGGGCGGCCAGGTGTTCGCAACCGCCCTCCTTCGGCGACTAGTTTGGCGGAATCCGGTGGCCTTCTGATTCGGTGGCGGTACAGGAGGAAGCCGGAGAGGAAGAGAATGGTCAATGCGGCGACGGAGACGGAGACGCCGATGGCGATGTTTTTAGTGGTGGTGGAACGGGAATTGGAGGGGGAGGATGGGGCGGAAACATCGGTAGCAGTCGGGGTTTGGCCGGCGGGGGCAGGGGGAGGGTCGGAGAAATCGAGAGGGGGAGGAGGAGGGGTCCATTGGATGGGGAAGAGGGGCTGGTGGAGGACTCTGCGGCTTCCATGGCCGTCGGACGAGGAACGGACGGTAGAGAAGAGGAGGGAGAGTGAGGCCAAGAATGGGATCAGTGGATTGAGCTTCATGGCTTCGGGATTTGGCTTAGTTTTGGAGAGGGAGAGAGAAGAGAGAGAATGTCGGAAGAGAGAAGGGAGGGAGGAAGCCCCTTTGGACGGCAAGAGCTGGGGTTTGCCCGGCGTAAGGGAGTGACGTCAGATAGAGGGTGCCGCCATATGGTTCGTAAGTTCGCTATCGTTGGTTGGAGTGCTTTGTCCTACGAATGGACACGTGGCATGAAAATCTATTTTGTCTATTTTTAGATTTTTGGTTAAACTTTTATCGCATCCTCTGTTGTCTACATACTCATTATTGGGAGATGATCAGATGTATAACCCAGAAGACAGAACATGAACTGGGCCACCCCAGGGCAGGGGTATTTTAAAATTTAGATCTTGATCTCCCCGGAGATAAGTAAAGGTTCTTAACCTTTCAGGACAATTGGGTTAAAGAGCAAGGAACGATGTTTGGTCATTACCTAGTAGCAAGATGGAATCATCGTAATGACAATGTCGTCACTTTTATTTGATTTTTTTATGGTGCATAGCATAAAAGGTAACTCAATCAGCAGTTTCACCTTTTGATAGATATGAGTGGCCCAAAAAAAACAAATTCTCCTAGATATTCTGAAGCAGCAAGTGTCGGTCAACAGTCACCTTCAATGTAGATACTTTTTTATGCAGCTCTCAGCTCTGTATCGATAATAGACTCGTCGAAGATATGCCAACTAATCATAAAGTGCACTCGTTCTCTGACTCTAAAATACTGCTATCAAACTTTATATTAAAAAAGGGGCTCCTAGGAGATAAAAATAGCCCTGTACAAGCTAGTTGGGAACCCCACTTTTATTTGTTTGAGAGTGAAAAATTTATTATTTTTAACATGGGTTCTCTTAGCCAAAGTTTGCCGATTATAATGACAACGGCTCCCTCTTTTCCATGGACCGAAGATTTCTTGCGACGTAGCCACTTAGGGCCACTGCCCTCTTTTAAAGGGAAACAGATTCACATGATATTGTTATATAATAATATTGGCACTAAGTCATGTCGTGTGATGTTACTAAAGAATACTAGCCTCCAAAGTGCGGGGAAAACGAGCGGAGGTCTCGGTTGCGCGGACCCTTCTTGTCTAGATAACGCGCAGGCATGGCGTTTGTCGTGCTAGAAGGTACAATTTGGTCGTTGTCCTCATTGGATGGGCTATACACTTGTTAATTCTTTCAGACCCCAAGTCAGGATTCTATTTGATATGATATCTATGAGATGAGACTCTTGTCTTTGGTTTATTTGGACAAACAGTGAACATGTAAGATGCTTTAAAAAAAGTTCCTTCCTATTTGTTACATCATCATTATAATTAAGCATTACTTTATCACTATGGCAAATTGATGCTTTCTATCTTGCCATACTCTTGTATTTAAATCATGATTAATGCACCCAGAATGGAACAAGCGTTTCACCCAAAGGGTGGTCTTCTAACTAAAGAAAGCATTACTCCCAGATTGGTTAGTGAAGACTGCTTGTACTTGACTTCCATGGTAGATATGGGCCAGTAGATCTCTCACCCATCTGCATAATTACCTTTTAATGAAGGCATGATTGATACAAATGTTGGGCAGGTTTAGTTTGGATGTAATATGTGACCCTGTTAAATATTCCGAGAAAAAAAGAGAATAAAAGAAAAAAAAAATATGTAAGGAATATATTTAGCCCTGCTCAAGTTCAAATATTCTTCTTTGATGGTCTAGACCCTGTTTTTTATGGATATTTGTGAGTGTTGTTTGTTAATTTAGCACTGCTTAAGTTTAAATAAGTCTTCTTTGTTACTTTAGGAAAATGGTGCTTCTCATAATGAGGGAGCACTTGATTACTCACTCAAAGCTGGATGATAGTCATCTATTAGTTAAGAGTTAGTTACTAGTTTAGTATTGGCCTTGGATTTTCTGCGGTGTGACTTTTGCATGGTAGAATTTTTGTACTATTGCAGATAGCCACCACATCATCCATCTAGAAAGTGGAGCTTTAAATATGACGGGGCACCATGAGTGTGATACACGGTATATGTGGTGATAAAGGAGAGCTGTCTATTTTCAAGATGAATGAGGTGATGGCTATCTACGATAGTATAAGACTTAGTATAAAAGTTGCACAGTAGAGAATCCGAACTCTTTACTGTTTAGGCCCAGAGGCTCCCACCTACAGGTAAGGTGCAATAAATCCAATGTGTAAAGTAAATGCCACCTGACCACGTAACCATTTTTGCAGCATTTTTGGCTATACTTCATCCCCCACCAATATCAACATAATTGCACCCTTAAAAGCACCTCCAAGGTAAGGGGCTTTGATGATCCCTTGTTATGGCTATTGGCTCTTCAGCTATGATAATTTGATAGTAACCATCATTACTCCAAGAACCTATGGACTCAATGGATGATGCTACAAGGCATCAATTTCTACACATTTATTTTTACATTGCTAGGATTTCATTTTTAAGGTCCCTGCAGTCCCACTTCTCTCTAAAGGTTGCTTTGCTTTAGTCAGCTGACAAGATTATCCGGAAACTAAAAGCCAGACAAAGCTGAGTTCACAGATTGTCAAAACCTCATCATTAAATGAATATATTGATCAAATGGATGACATTGGTAGAATTCTTTAAAGGGCCTGTTTGGAAGTCCTGATAAACTATTCCAGGAATATATCCATTCATGGCAACGCAGAGGAGAGGGTGGTTCTATATACACCCCCCCTATTGCTCAGGACACCCCCCAAAAATTAAAAAAAAATTAAATACTCTCTACACCCCCCCATTTGCTAAGGACACCCCTAAAAAATTAAAAATTCCTAAATTACCCCCCACCCTTCCCACCCCCTCACCTAAATTGCTCTCTACACCCCCCAAACCCCCCCCACCCCGCTCTTCCCCTCCAAAACACCCGCCGGCTTCTCCCTTCCGCCCAAAAAACCTCGCCTCAAGCACCTCCCCGGCCATCTCCCGAGCAACGAGCACCTCGCCGGCGGAGGAGGAGGGGGGAGGCGGAGGAGGAGGACAGGGAGGCGGGGGGAGGCGGAGGGGGAGGTGGGGGATGGGGAGGAGGAGGAAGGAGGACGGGGAGGTGGGGGAAGAGGAGTGAGAGGTGGCGGCGGAGGAGGAGGGGGGAGGCGGAGGAGGAGGACGGGGAGGTGGAGGGGGAGGTGGAGGGGGAGGACGGGGAGGTGGAGGGGAGGACGGAGAGGTGGAGGGGAGGAGGGGGGGGAGGTGGGGGATGGGGAGGAGGAGGAAGGAGGACGGGGAGGTGGGGGATGGGGAGGAGGAGGAAGCGGGCGCAGGGGGGAGGGGGGGAGGAAGACGAGGCGGAGGGGTGATGGGGGAGGCGGAGGAGGAGGAGGAGGAGGCGGAGGAGGAGGACGGGGAGGTGGGGGATGGGGGGGAGGAGGAGGAGGAGGGGGAGGGGTGATGGGGGAGGCGGAGGAGGAGGAGGAGGAGGCGGCAGTGAGGAGGAGGGGGAGGGGAGGAGGCGGCAGTGAGGCGGAGGAGGAGGAGGAGGCGGCGGCAGTGAGGAGGAAGGGGGGGTGTACTGAGAAAATTTCAAGGGCAATATGGTAATTACACTAAAGGTTAGTTTGGGTATTTTTTTTTTGGTTTTTGGGGGGTGTCCTTAGCAATAGGGGGGGTGTATATAGAACCACCCCAGAGGAGAGCAGTGGAGGATTACCCTTTCTTGGAAGGGTATATCCTAATACCCCTGAAGCCAAGGAAAGGGGTTCGCCCTCTTTCCCCCTCTTGGTGCCCAAACTAGCCCCAGAGTACCCAAGGGAATTGCGAACCCTTTCTTGGATTCAGGGATAAATGGTGCATCAGGCCTAGTTTGGGCTAAGGGGTTGCACCTAGATTTTGGCCACTGGTCGAAAATCTAGAGTTATGATCCCTAATTTGCAAGATTTCTGAATTGTAGAACTTCAGATGGGCCTCACAAACTTGGGGATCCTTCGTATGCTCCCATTTTAAAGTAAAAGTTTTAGTTGCTTTAGACTGCCAGGGAGTCTAATCATCAATGTGTACTTGTCTATTTTGTGCATAGCATTTTGGCGGAATTTCTGTGCCTTATGACTCGATTATAAATATCTCCACACTCTAGGATTTTAAGGATGAATGCAAATTTTATTAATGAAAAATTATTTTGATATCAGATACTTAGATTAGCATGTGTATGTATACATTTGATCAATACCTTTGTAATTCGACATTTGTGTTTTGAAATTTATTTCTTCATAAATTTATATAAAAATATATACGAGTTTAATTATGCATGAATATAATATAAATTTCAAAATATTAGTCTTGCATAGAAGACATATATATATATATATATATATATATATATATATATATATATGTGTGTGTGTGTGTGTGTGTGTGTGTGTGTGTGTGTGTATGTATGTTGGTGGGGCATAATATGATTTGAAATTATGATGAAAATATTTCTTTCCAAAAATTGATTGATCGGCCTATTATATTTGTGATCGCCCGATGGGCGTAATTATTTAAATTACCCATTAAAATTGTTTGAAAGAGACGTCAAAACCTTATTTGAAATATATTGAGAGCATTTGGTTTAGAACAAATATGATGATTGCTCTCTAGTTAGGATTTAGTTTCCAAGCTTCTAGTGGAGCGGTCACTAGTACTTTTAATTGATAGCATGATGTAGTTAGAAGCTTTCCTTTCAGATGTAGCTAGTTAGAGTGATTGCTAGCACATGTTATTTATGGTATATTTTTTCATGTGATTTAAGAACTAGTTATCTTTTATGGTATATTTTTTCATGTCAGTCAGTCGGAGCGAAATGTCGGCAAGTGCATATTAATAGCTTGCCATGGTGTTTAGGGCTAGTCTCTTTCGAACCTTGCCATGATATGGTCGTGGATATCGTCACGAGGACTAAGAGAGGACAAAAACTTCTTATTATTTTTACTTAAAACTTCGTAAAAGAGTTTTCTCCATGCTGAGTTACTTGTAAACTAGTTTTATTCTATACCATTGAAAAGTAATTACTGAACTGTTCAGATCTTTTAACAGGTTGTATATTTTACTGGATTACTTTCCATAGTAATTTATTTTGATACTGACATTATATATATATAATTCAACTAGAGATGTAGAAGTATTTACTGTGCTTTTAGCTCATTATTTCTTTTACACTTTTCAAATACCGAGTAATAGCTTGGAGGGACCGTGAGACTATGAGCAAGAGACCTTCTGTTTTAAATAAAATACTATATAGCCATCATTTATCGAGCCTAAAAATATATTGGATCTTGTATTGTAAATATTTATCATCTTAAATTTTTTTGAATACCTTAATTTCCTCAGATTGATACTATCTGAATCTTTTTTTTAACCTTGCATATGCTATATACGGGTCAAACTTTGTGCAGAGCATGCTTGCTTGTGCAAGTGAGAGGGGGATGACATTACCTTAAGACCATTAATCAGAATAACAAAAATTAAAACCTTAATTATTAGCAAGAACCGGAAATGAGAACTAATTCCCATTCTTCACCCCCAAGGGGAAAGAGAACCAGCTCTACTCCCTCCACCCGCTTCTCTCCTACTGGAGCTCAAGGGAGAGGAAGCTATTAGACAGCCCCGTGCCGGCCTTGAAAGTGATTTTCTCCGACGAGGGGTCATGGATGTATACATCTCGACGGCAGAGCCACAGCAGCAGCTCCTTTGTATCACCGTGTTTTCTCTTCATCTTGCGCTGCTCCATAAAGGTTGTTAACTCAAGAGCATAGGACTTCGTCTACTTGATCTTTTTAAACATATGCTCCTTCTAAAAAAATATAAAATATATAAATAAATCTACCTCATCCTATCAAATGAACCCAGGAGATTGGGATGAGGAGTGATTTCAACACACCTGCAAACCATATGAGCCCAGGAGAGGAGAGTAGATTGGAATGATGAAAAGCCAAGGGCAGATGACTTGGAGGTTGCTGAGGTTCCACAATGATTTGGAGCTCGACCTGGTCATGCGGAGATGAAGTCAACACGGTTGGAAGGGCCTTTCACGCTTTAAAGAGGAGAGAGTTATATGGGTTTTTTAATGGGAAGAGCAACGGGAGAAAATGGTCAGCATGGATGGGCTGGTTATAATATAGTTCTACAGCCACTTGAGAGCAGACTTGGCCACAATAAGAATCAAAGGAAGCTAGCGTACAACAATATCTTCCAATTTTAGAAGTGTTAGCCTATACGAAAACACAAATAAAGTATACAGAAAAAAATAAATTAGCAATAAAAACAGAAAAATTCTAGGTTCATCTGAGATTGAGCAAATAAGTTAGGGCAAGAGAGTTTTGGAGAGATAGAGAGTCCTAATACTAGAAGAATTTGATATATATGTTGAAACCTTATTCGACCTAAAATTTTAAAGTCGTTAGAATTTCATCTATATCTATCTTTCTTTCTCCCACTAATTTTTTATATGGTACTAAACCTCATGTATAATCCTTAACAATCTCTTTCCTCAGATTTATGCTGGCTTAACGACCTCTCAAGTTTGATCTACAACTCTCCCGTGCCCAATTACTACTATTAGTGCATCATGTATCACCACTCAAGCCCAATAGCCCATTCTTAAAGAGCCACAACTACCATTATATTTAGAGGTGCACGAGAGAGTGTACATATTTCTTAGCTAGGCATATCTATGGAGAGACAAATGAAGTGGCTGTTTGGATCGCCTCTTATATAGTAGAGCTCTTTGAAGAGTTTTTGTGGACCACAATGTCAGCTATCTTGGCTACACTCCATGATATTTTATTTTCTGATTTTTTTGGATATATTCATACTAAAAATGTGTATTCTATTTGCCTTATCAAAAAAAAAAAGAGAGCCACAACTACTTCTTATAAGCTCCATGCAAGATTTAAATTATTGTTCAAGTTCAAAATATGTTATAGCTCTAGTTCAAGAGTCACCCGCTCTCCAAGAGCCGCCTTTCATTGCATTCTTACGGGAGTTCATTATTCTAGAAATCATGTTCAAGCCTATGCTTCGAACCAACACGTCTTGTTCAATCGAGTCCACTTGCCATACCTTACTTAACAAAATTTTCTCCTCAGATTTTTTGCACAAGTAATTATACAAATGGTGCTCCCAACATTATTTTAGAAGACACAATAAATTATTGTCCTGTGACCAGATACAATGGTTAACCCCGTGGTCTTAACAGAATGAAGGCTAAATCATTTTAAAGGTATTGAAGTCAATGGTGCTCCCAGTGTTACTTTCCCTAAAAGTCAGAGCATTGGATTGTGGCCAAACACAACTGTTGACTAAATCATTTTAAACGGTCTATAGTCTCATCCAATTACTAGCTAGGAGTCGTCGGTTTTAGAAAGAGAATTTTGGCCAAGCGTGCTTGATCTATTTAAGCTCTGCCATGTACCAAAGATATAGAATACTCCTGGAAATTGGATTGTAAAGGATTTATTTGCCTTTCAGCCAAAGGAAATATCTGTTACCATTCATACTGCTTATGGCATTTCGTGGTAAAAATTGAAGTGCAACATAGATCAACAAGAATGTACATCTAAAGTGCTAATTATTGTACTCCAAACATAATGATGGATATAACTGATCCAAATGATCTTCACCTAGAAAAAAAAATAATTCAAATGATTTATTGAGAACACATATTATACCAGACCAATAATTGCAACCTTTATTTAAGACAAATATAACACTGTTTGAGACAAAAATAAAATAGAAAAGAACAGAAAATTAGCAACATTTAAAGAGATAGAGAGAACTCCTTATTTTTTATTTCCAGCTCAAAGATCACTGCAGGGAATCAAAGCTCTAAGCCCTCAGCTAACTTCCCTTTCTCAAACTACTCGAGCTCGAAGGCAGACACCGGGAAGCTATCAGACAGTCCGGTGCCGGTCTTGAAAGTGATCTTCTCCGACGAGGGGCCATCGATGTACACCTCCACAACAGAGAGCCACAGCAACAGCTCCTTCGTCTTCACCCCAGTTATCTTCTTCATCTTGCGCTGCTCCACGAAAGCCGTCACCTCGGTGGCATACGACACCGTCTGCTTGATCTTCTTGAAAGTGTGCTCTTTCTTCTTCTTCTGGACGAGCCACATGAACCCGGCCGCACGGTTGTAGCCAAACTCCTCGATGTCGACGAGGGGTAACAGACCCTTGGGGAGGCCGAGCTCTTCGAGCAATTCGATGGACTTCTTCTTGCAGATGTCGTCGCCGCGGTAGACCTCGGCGCCTTCACGGTGGCTCTCGACGGTCGGGGATGCCATCTTATTACTAGAAGGGATTGGAAGGGAAGTTTATGGAAGTGTTAGGAGGCCAAGGGTGGTGGTGACGGGGAGAAGAGTGAAGGAGGGAGTATTTATAGATGTGAAGGCGGTGAAGAGGTGGCGGAGTTTGGACGGGTGGGAAGGGAGGCTTTGACACTGGAGGGTGGTTTGGGCGGGGCCGCCCAAAGCGTGGATTGCTGCCAATCGCGTGTGGGCCCACAGGATGTGAGACTATTTAATGGATCGGTTAAGCGGCGAAAAAGAAGGGGTCAACACAGGGAGACAAGTCAACAAAGTCGGTATTGCAGCTTCCAGTCGTAGCCCAACAAGGATGAAAGTGGCTCAAATAGAATCGAATAGGATGTGTTTAGTTTCATATAATAACTATGCACTTGCTAGATTTTAGGCAATCATGCACGGTCATGATGATATTCCTAAGTACATTTTTATTTATTTATCCATAAGCTTTGGAGGTCAAATTACTAGAACACATGAGAATATGCAATGAAACTGAATATGGATGGAAACAGGTGAAAAGTATGAAGGCAGACATCTAGAAGATGAAATCGTATCGAGACAAAAGTGAACTCAAAGGAAAAAAAAGGTCTTACAACACATGCAAAACCTTTTTTTCATTTAGGATGGGTTTAGTTCGTGACCGGAATGAAAATTAAAATTAAAATAGTTTGGAATGAAAATCAGAATAGTCATCTCTCTCGATGTGTTTGGTTCGTAACCGAAATTATAATCAAAATTGGAATGAAATTTGAAATATTACGGAAGAATAGAGATTGGATTTTGAGAGATCGGAATATTTTCATTCTCTTTAGAATCGAAATAGAAATGAGATTTTCTTTAAACCAGACGGCTGAAATGAGAATCACTTATTTTAATTTTTATTTCAGAGTTCAACTTTTTTTCAACCAAATATATCTTATTTTAATAAAATACGAGGGGATAACTGAGATGAAGGCATCCATGGTAGGATCGGGGTTAAAGAGCCGAGTGTGAGGGACACCTCGTGGAAGCCAACAATTTGGATGGAAGGGTAAGATGCGGAGGATTCTTTCTGATCTATTCCTTGCAACTTGGGAAATGTCTTAGTATTAACAATGGAGTATTCTCAAAAGAATTTAATTAGACTAACATCCTCTATGGTGGCAATTGCAGGGGAGGCAGATGGAGAATTGTACATTAGCATTACCATTTTTTTTTAATAATAGAAAAAGGATATGAGGTCTCATTCTATTATCAAAAAAATTTCATTCATTACTGGTATGCCATGTGGCAGGAGAGTGATTGATGCCTTATACTACAAAGCCTTACGAAGCCGTTCAATTGTCTTGTACCACATTGTATGCCCTTGCTTCAGCAAGACGTTTTGATATAAAGGGTTGGGCCTCACAACATTACACTTCTTAACATAGTTACAACTTTGGTGAAATTGAACAATTTGGCTGCATGTAATATACCAAAAATCAAATAAAATAAAGAATATTTATCAAAAATTTGAAAAGGGTTTTAATATTGATATTGAAGAACTGAAAAAATAATATGATTAAATAATATAGATTTTTTGAAATATTATCTAAAAACAAGTATTGGAGAGACAAAAATAACAAATGATAGCAAAAAAAAAAAAAAAAACAAATCACCTTTAGCAATGATATCTAGTACCGCTAATTTCTTACACATAAAAAATTCTTAAATTAACTCAACAAAATTAATAGTTATAGATCAATTCATTTTCGAAAATAATTTGGAAAATCATTTCTAAACCAAGAGAAAAATTATGAATAATTAACAAAAATCAATAGTTAAGAGAGATTTGTAATTATGCTTTTGCAGTCTTTGTTTTTTAGGTTGCTAGAAAAGCCTCACTTATACATCCAAGGCTAGTGCCCACAGTTAGCTATGCGATTGACCTTTCCATGGATATTAGATACCTTCAAACTTCCCATAGCGGACAGCATAATATGAATATCGTGCAACTAAGCATTGCATCATTCGGATTTTCCTTTATTGATCCAACTAGTAGCAATAATTAAGTCAACTGCCACCCAAACTCTTCTATGCATCTTCTTGAACAAAAGTTCAAGATTTTAAGAACATATGAGTTACCTATAATTTTAGAGCACATAATCTATGCGACAACAAATAATTCATTATCATTGTCGGACATGGCCTAAGCATTGGCAAAATTTGTGTTTATTATGACTTTGTTTCTATTTCTATTTTTTTAATTATGACAAATAGTATCCAGTCATAGCCCCCCTGCTAAAGGATAGGTTGACCATAATGGTCATGGAACATTACATTAACCTTATCAAATTTCCAAAGCAAGATGAACAAAGTCTTTTCCATGCATTCTAACTCCCTGAAGGGGAGAAACAATATCTAACGAGCAATGTGGAAAAAATGATCATCAAACACCTGTCACAAAGTCAAAAACAAACAACTTCTAGATTCTCCTAAGGAGGTAAAGGTCATATAGGACTGACTCCCAGTTGTCTCAAATGTCAGAATATATGTTGATGCTAGGATAATTATGAAAAGGAACTCAAATCAGAAGCACTGCTCATGTTTGATGGTGTTCTTGAAGTAAACTGCAGAGTATGATTTCAGGTCGTACCTGTTTACCAAGCACGCCGGTCTCCATAAAATGCAAAGCATCCAAGGCGTTCTTTGCGTGGGACGACTTGTTCAGAAACTTTGTTCTTTTCTTCGCTTCTAAAGAACCTTCACGGATGCTACCTGACATCACCCTTAGTAGTTGGCCTAGAGTATGCAACTAGATTCTGTGACAACTTAAATTCCACAAACCTTATAAAATTATCTGGAATAATGGCCTAAGTTAGATGCCCCATTTCACTATGCCGAAGGAAGGAAATTGGATTTCGATTTATCTCATTGGCTACAATTCTCTCGCTTGTGTGAATCATAAGATTTGGATATTTTGATTAAGAAGATAACATGTGATAATTCTGTATTTGTCTATATTGCCAACTATCAAATGTTGAGAAGAAACAATTTTAATGCTTAAATATTTTTTTTTAAAAAAAATATCGAACTCGCTATGCAGGCACGTCTTCTCTACTTTTTTTTGGGTGGGAAACAACTTCTAATCTTCAAAAATCCACTCGCATCCTGGATATTAATTCAGGCTCGAATGATGGTATTGGTTGTTTACTGATTTGAACTTGTAATTGTCAATTATGAATTGATGAAGTAAAACCTACATAATACATTGCATGTCATATTGATGCAGTAGATCTTATTTACTTGCGATAAGAAAAATAGAAAATTTATATAAATGCAACTTTAAAAATGCTGAAGCGACTTTTTATAAACCATTTCAAATGATTGTGGAGATGGCACCTGAGGTAACACCTCTATTTGTTACCCTACAAGTCATTTTTTTGGCCCATTAAAATCTACCATCCATCCAAGTAATACAAACTTGCTAATTAAGAACTCATGTTGCAAACGGTTGCATGGTTGCTTATTAGGTAAATAAATTATCCGTTACAATGCAAAAAACACTGAAGTTCCGCACAAGTAACCAAATATGCAGATCCGAAGTACTCAAATAGCATTAGAATGAACCATAATATCATAACGAGACCATTAATTGAACTTTAATTTGATACAACAGCAAATATATATTAAGTGAAAAATAAGTCAGAAACTAAAATCTTGGCAATGTTCTCAATAGATCGAGAGAACTCCTGAATCCCATTCTCCAGCTCAAAGAGCTAGGAATTAAAATCCTAGTCCCTCCACCCTCTTTCCTCTCTCAAACTACTCGAGCTCGAAGGCAGACGCCGGGAAGCTATCAGACAGCCCGGTGCCGGTCTTGAAAGTGACCTTCTCCGACGAGGGGGCATCGATGTACACCTCCACAACAGAGAGCCACAGCAACAGCTCCTTCGTCTTCACCCCAGTTATCTTCTTCATCTTGCGCTGCTCCATGAAAGCCGTCACCTCGGTGGCATACGACACCGTCTGCTTGATCTTCTTGAAAGTGTGCTCCTTCTTCTTCTTCTGGATGAGCCACATGAACCCGGCCGCACGGTTGTAGCCAAACTCCTCGATGTCGACGAGGGGCAACAGACCCTTGGGGAGGCCGAGCTCTTCGAGCAATTCGATGGACTTCTTCTTGCAGATGTCGTCGCCGCGGTAGACCTCGGCGCCTTCACGGTAGCTCTCGATGGTCTGGGATGCCATCTTAATTATTTTAAGAAGGGATTGGAAGGGAAGTTTATGGAAGTGTTAGGAGGCCAAGAGTTGAGGTGATGGGGAGATGATTGAATGAGGGAGTATTTATAGATGCGAAGGTGGTGAAGAAGTGGAGGAGTGTTTTAACGGGTGGAAAGAGAGGCTTTGACACGGGAGGGGTTTCGGCAGGATAGGAGCGGCCTAAGCACGGTTGGTGGGCCTGCGGGATACGAGACAATTTAATGGCTCCGTTAAGGGGGGCGGAAAAGAAGGGGTCAGCGGAAGACGAGTCCACAAGGGCAGGAGGGAAGCTTCACCAGGTCTTGTTGTAGCTGGCCTCGGAGTCTTCACCAGGCGTAGAAGTCTACTCTTGCTCGAAGCAACTTATGCCTTTGGCTATAAGTTGGGCTTTGAATAACGGAGCAAATTAAGGAATCAGCTGCCGTCCCTCTGACTGAATCTTTCACAAAACCATCTGATACACGGTCTATTTCTGTGTACGATACATGACAAATCTTGTGGTCAATCATTGACGTTGTGAATATAGTAATAACAAGAAGAATAAATAGAAGGCATGCACATTTCGTGGAATAAGCTCCCTCGTTTCTTCCCTCTTGTATTATATAGTTAACAGTATACATAAAAAAAAAAAAGAAAAATAGATGAAAGGATCATTATGCACACTGCGATTACGTTGGTTCCAAATATAGCGTTCTGCTGACAGATTTGGAAGGAATGTGATCTAGAGAAACAAGCTTCTAGTAAAACAGTGCTATGTAAAACTTTCCTAGCATTCAAGCACTAGTGAGACTTTCTCCAGAAAAGCAAATTGAAGGTCATGCTCATCATGTCTAGTTTATTCTCTATTCTTTTGTATAACGTTGCTCATATAAACACCTTGTTATTTTTGCTTTCGATGTACTCTTCGTTCTGTAACTTCTACTTCTCATTTCTGTTAATAAATTCAGGAAAAGCCATAGTTTCTCCTTACCCCTCAAAAAAAAAAAAAGGATTATTCATTTGCATTTTCCCTGTGCTAGAACTTCTTGATATTAAATTGGCTTCTTGGCATATATGCCTCTCAAAACTTCAACGGGCATACCCTTGTAAATATGTGATTTGCATGATTGCTATTATATATATATATATAGAATAAATGCTTGTGCATTTAACTAATTGTTTGAATAATATTATAATTAGCTCCTTAATTTCTACTGAAATGACAGCAGTACCCCTTGGTTGGATGGCTAGATGAATTTTTAAAGGGCATACATGTCATTTTGTAAATAAGTAAGTTTAAACCATAGCTAAAAAAATGTAACCCTTGATTAGGTCAATGGTTACTACTGGTAGTTAATGCCCTTATGCACAAAAAAAGTCATATTTGAAAGTAACATTCAAGCAAAATAAACCATACATACACACACAGACAAAATGTACATAATTACATTTTCACATAGGGTGCCTGAACATGGCCTTGATTTTGAACTAATGCAGTAGCATTCATTTAGAATATAATTGCTATTATTATAATAGAAACCCTATCTATGACCATAGCTTTACATACCACCATCCCTCTACATGCATTAGTCTATTTTGATATGCCAATTGCAAGAAGTAAACACTTTAAGTTAGCTCCTTCTAACATACCTTAATTTGATTTATATTCCTTTCATAAATTCCAAACCTTCAAAAAGCTAGTGATCATTATGACTTGTTGTGGTTCAAATTTGGCCCGAGGGTGACCACGCTGGAGGAGTCGAGGGAGCTACCGGTCGAGACGGAGAAAGGACGCCACCTTCCATGCGTCGGCGTATCTACATAAAGCCTCACTGGTGTTTCCGGTGAGGATCCTCCGATGCTTAAATTAGCGTGAAGTATTTGTTGGCCAAAAAGTTTTTTAGGCGTTATCTGATGGGGCTATTTATAGTCCCTACGGAAGTACCCAGGTGGCGGAGATATGCCCCATCCTCATCATGGAAGGAGATGGCGCTGGCCAGGTGGCACGCGGCCACGGCTTGCTTGAGGCACACGCTTTGAGCTATCCCTGCGCGTGGTATGGTGCTGGCACGTGCGCGTGGTATAGCCCTTGTTAGCAGGTATGGTTGGGGCAGTAAGGCGTAGTCCTTTATTGACGTATCTTGGCATGGCCATCAAGCGAAGCATGATGCGGTGAGGTTGTCGCAGGGCGTGGCCGCAACGCGTACTGGGCGAGATTAGCTCGAACCTTAGCGGGGACCGAGATCGGCCTTGCCCGCTTGTTAACAAATATTCGGTGAGGTCGGCTCAGTAAGCATTGAGATCGGCTTAGTAGGCATTGAAGTCGGGCCGACTTGGAGGCCACAATATGTTTGATGAGGTCGGTTTGGCGAGCCCTGAGATCAGCCTAGCCTCCTTGACTTTAAGATATGCTCAGCAGAGCGCCCCGAGCTCGGGCCGGGGCGTGTCGTCGTATGGGGTGCCCCGAGCTCAAGCCGAGGCGTGTCATTGTATGGGGCACCCCGAACTTGGTTGGGGCAAGTCATCGTTGTAGACTCCAGAGAAAATTGTTGCAGGTCGTAGCAGCGGGGAGATCTAACTGAGGTCAGCTTGGCCTTCGGCGCGGTCCAAGATCGGGCTGGCTCTTAGCGGGATCGAGATCCCGCCTGGTCGGCGTCGAGATCTACTTGGCCGTAATGGGGTGGTCCCATATTGTGATCAGGACGATCCATTTTGCTCCCCATCAGGACGTATGTTCTCTTTTCAGTTCACTAACAACGTAGTTTTAATGTACATATCTAATGTTAGTTTTTTTTTTCTTCTAAATAGTATGTTCCATTATAGACTAATTGTATAAAGAGATCCCTATTTTGCATATTTGTAAATCAGTACCTCTTTATCCAAGAAAGTTTTCATTATTCGTAATAAAATACCTATCATGTTTTTCTCATTCCTCATTTCCCTTGACTGAAGGTTACAGCTAGTAAACTATATCACTCATCAACACCATTATCTCCAAATTCAGGATGGAATTAAGATTTAAATTTTGACTTGCTTCCTATTTGGGAAGTTCTCGAAAAGACAGATCTTCATCTACGTAAATATAAAAGAAGAGTCTCTATCTATATGGAATAAATCAACAAAGAGGGTTTATATGAAAATAATGAGGGATATAACAATAAAATACTCTACCTTGTGTACCAAGTAAACTACCTAGTCTTTCCATTAAAAAATAAATAAATAAAGTATCCAGATCAAATTGGGTTGGTCTAGTCGATTTTGTAAGAATCAAAATCACACCCTAAAATTGCACATGATCAAGTTGGATATCTAGCTAGGATTCAGGTCGATTATAAAACTTTAGTAAATATCAAATCTGCACAAGGCTTGTTACATGGGTGTAATTTTGACCCAACACTAGGCCTGTTAACGAGCCAAGCTGCTCGGGCTCGGCTCGGGCTCGGCCCGTTAAAAGCTCGGCTCGAGCTCGGCTCGTTAGTCAAACGAGTTCGAGCCCGAGCCTAAAATGAGGCTCGTTTAAATTCGAGCTCGAGCCCGAGCAGCTCACGAGCCCAAACGAGCTCGAGCCACAACAGTGAGACCAAGAAAATGGGCCTCATTTTAATGATGTAAGAGCCTCATTTGTGGTATTTAATGTAGATTTTTGTTATGGGGCTCGAGCCCGAGTTCGAAACGAGCTTTACGAGCCCAAGCCCGAGCTTTTCTTTTATCAAACAAGCCCGAGCTCGAGCTCAATATAGAGCCCGAGCCCGAGCCCGAGCCCGAGTTCTGTGAAACGAGCCGAGCCCGAGCCTCCCCAAGCTCGGGCTCGGCTCGGCTCATTAACAGGCCTACCCAACACTACCAACAAGTCCAATCCAGATCAAGTATAGATATGTCAGTTTTAGGACAGCCCCGCGTGCAAGCATCATTTTATATGCATATTAGCATGACTAAAATTATGTATAGCCGTAGTTAGAAATTTCCTTCACTAGAGAAGCATGAGCTTCTTATTCCAGCTTATTATGCATGATGGACGTTCAAGGACTAATTTCACCATATATTTTTAGAGAAATTATTAGTTAGATCAGGTTCACCGTAGACCGCCAACAGTTTATTAGTTGGAAGGAGGGAGGAGGGATTAACATGTAAAATGAAGGCAAAGGAAGAAAAATAGATTAAATTATTAGTGGTCTATGAATTTGGTCCAACCAATAATATCTTATTTTTTTCGCCCATTGAAATCTGCCATCTATCCAGGTAATACAAACTTGCTAATTAAGAGCTCATGTTGCAAACGTTGGTTGCTAATTAGGTAAATAAATTATCCGTTACAATGCAAACAACACTGAAGTTCGGCACAGGTAACCAAATATGCAGATCCGAAGTACTCAAATAGCATTTGAATGAACCATATATATCATAACGAGACCATTAATTGAACTTTAATTTGATACAACGGCAAATATTAAGTGAAATATAAGTCAGAAACTAAAATCTTGGTAATGTTCTCAATAGATCAAGAGAACTCCTGAATCCCTCCACCCTCTTTCCTCTCTCAAGCTACTCGAGCTCGAAGGCAGACACCGGGAAGCTATCAGACAGCCCGGTGCCGGTCTTGAAAGTGATCTTCTCCGACGAGGGATCATCGATGTACACCTCCACAACAGAAAGCCATAGCAACAGCTCCTTCGTCTTCACCCCCGTTATCTTCTTCATCTTGCGCTGCTCCACGAAAGCCGTCATCTCGGCGGCATACGACACCGTCTGCTTGATCTTCTTGAAAGTGTGCTCCTTCTTCTTCTTCTGGACGTGCCACATGAACCCGGCCGCACGGTTGTAGCCAAACTCCTCGATGTCGACGAGGGGCAACAGACCCTTGGGGAGGCCGAGCTCTTCGAGCACTTGGACGGACTTCTTCTTGCAGATGTCGTCGCCGCGGTAGACCTCGGCGCCTTCACGGTAGCTCTCGACGGTCTGGGATGCCATCTTATTACTAGAAGGGATTGGAAGGGAAGTTTATGGAAGTGTTAGGGCGCTAAGGGTGGTGGTGATGGAGAGATAAGTGCAGGCCGGAGTATTTATAGATGCGAAGGTGGTGAAGACGTGGAGGAGAGTTTGAACGGGTAGAAAGAGAGGCGTTGACGATGGAGGGGTTTGGGCGGAATAGACGAGTCAACAAAGGGGGCGAAAAAAGAAGGGGTCAAAAGAGGACAAGTCAAGAAAAACGGAGCATGCTCGAAGGAATACGTTGTCTTGGACAACGAGGCCAAGGAACCAACCTATATCCCTGTCCTGATCGTTCAAAAACCATTAGATACACGAACTATTCATTACTATACGATATACCGGGTCATTTGGCCAGCCCTGGTGTCAAAGGAAAAATAAGATACAAGAAGGAGAAGTTAAAGAAATGAAAGGGATGCATATATTGTGGAATCCATTCTTGTTTCTACCTCTCGTAGACTTGTTAGATATAAGTAGATGAAAGAATAGATCAAAGGACTGTATACATTAGCTTACTTCCTTTGTCAGAAGAGATATATAATTAAGTATTAGATTGCAGACTAAATAGCATTAGTTTATAATTTGATGTCTATTATTATAACTTATGACACAATGCAAATTGTTTGGCTATCTCTTCCACTACTATTACTACTGCTACTGCTACTGTGAGATCTGCCTATATATAAAAAGAAGAGCAAGACTTAGTTTTTGATGAGAAAAAAAGAAGAAAAATAAAAATAAAAATAAGAAAAGAAGGAACAATGCAGCTGAGTTCCATCTTCTTTGTTCATTGCTAGAAGTACGTTCATTGATTTCTAAGTGGTTCGTTTTGATATCTGGGAGGATGGCTTTGTTTGTGCTCAGGGCTCTTAGGCTTGAACTGTTATGATGATTGGTAAAATTTGAAATGTAATCTATTGGATCTGATCAATTATGTTAAACAAATTTTAAAGCAAGCCTTCAAATAAAATTATGTCAGCAATAAAGGCATTTTGAGGAGTAGGGCCAAGTCCACGTAAGCCATGTTTTCTTTGAGGAGGTGGAGTTTGATCCCACTCATTCATGGATGGATTTCTCACCACAGAATATTTGTTGCAAGGAAGTAGGACTTCGGTAGATCTGAAAATGGATTAGGTCAACCCACAACTCTATTTGATTTTGCCTTGTTTAGTCTCAGTTAGGATCGGTTTTGGGTAAAAATATGGCTTGTAAAAGAAGAGGAAAGAGAAATATATCCTTGTCTACACAGTTTTGTAGATTGCGCATTATGGTTATTTATTTGTAGAGAGAAGTTTCACTAAAAGTTGAATCATGTAATCGTATTCCTGTTGACAACATTAGCAATAGAGATCCACATCAACATTTTTCTTTAATTATTTATACTTGTCATTATTAATTTTTCCTTCTAAACATATAAACAGTAATGTTTTTTTGTTGTTGTTGCTGCTGTTACATTGGACCCAAACTTGGATCCTACTCAGCTTGTTCTTGAATGCATTACATCGAGTTCTTGTTGCACCTAACCCAACTCAACCAGAATGATTCGGCGCATCAAAAAAAAAAAAATTATGGAACCAAGCCGACCTGTTGGTCCATAACGATGATCTGAAAAATGCAGAATCCAACTATACCATACTCATGGAGGGCTCTTTTGCATTATCACAAACTACAGATGGAGGCTTATTTGCATTATCATAACATGTAATAGAGAAAATTGTGGTTAACAACTGATTCTAAAGAGCCTTTCCTCTGTTAATTAGAATTCACAAAGATCAGCAATGGAATGAAATAGCACATGAATTCCTGCTATAGCTAAGATGACCCTTGTAATCCAACATGTCTATTAATTAAACTCCTGAAGCTTTGTGCATGCCACAAGCAGCAAATTTTAGAGTCTCAGAGTACATTTCCATTTGCAATATCAACACAAATGAAGTGAGTGCAACTGGCCAACTGTTGATATTGATGGAGTGTTCATTCATTCATTCATTCATGCACATTATACCACAACCTTCATAGCATATTTGTAAGGTATCTCCAATGGAGGTGACACTACGTTAGGCGCACACAGCAACCATAGATTGTAAGAAGGGTGCTCCAGAGAAGCTCTTTGCCTCGAGCACTTTGCTCACCAACAGCTTCCACTTCACCTCGTCTTTCTTATTCTGATGCCTCAACTTCTCCTTGAAATGCCTGCAATAGAAGGTGGCATCGGTCAGCTGTGTATACTGGTACCATCCAAACTTCAGCTGATGATTTTCCAACAAGTATGACTTCTGGCTTTGATGAATACCTGCAGAGGGGAACTTTGCATCCATCAACTTGCGAGCATAGCCGAGAGTGGAGTTCAAGCAGTTGCCACATCCTCTTGCAGTGAGTGCAGCCACCGAGGACTCGGTTCTTGCAGCCAGCGAAGTGTCGAACGAGTGCTTCTAGTCCTCTGCAAGCCGGGAAGTTGCAAGGGTCTGCACTTCGCCTTAGAACCTTGTCATGAGGCCCAATCGTCCGGCATCCATCTCTGCAGATGTGAACAAGGGCCTCCATGGCCTCATGTAGCTGGAGATAGATCTTTCTCTCCTCTAGTTTCTTCAACCTTTCATTCTTTCTCTGAAAGAATTTAAAAGAGGAATTAGTTCAGTTCCACTTTTGGATAGGACCCAAAATTAGAGCCTGAGCATTGTTGGTTCCAACTTTTTTCATCTCTCGCATTGTTACCCTTCTGCTGTGTGTCATTTTTTTCCCCATGAATCATTTCTCGCGGAGCAATCATTGCTCCAAATCGATCATGTAGTAGTTTCTCTTGGAAACCAACTTGCTTTCGCAAAATTAAGAATTAGAATGTTTACAAGCTCAAATTCTGACAAGCCAACTTTTTGCAATATCATAAAACTATTGACATAATGTTCCATGAGAAATTGAATTGATTCCAACCGAGACACAAAGAGAAGTAAGTGCCATTTATAGTAGTAATGAAGCTCGCATGAAAACTTAGGGAATAGCTCTTATTGAAGACATGAAAACTCAAAGATGCTGCGTTAGAACTCACCGTATCAGCATCGATCACCGACTCCAGAAGTTCTTTCTCCAGCCTTGGGTTGCTTTGCTTCATCACCTTCCACCCCTCGGAGGCAGACACCGCCTCGAAGTTCCTCACTATCATCCGGTGGCAGAGGAGGCAGAGCCGCGGAGCATCGAAAAGCCTTGCTAGCTGGAAGACATCAACCACATTCTCAGTAGTCAACAGGCCTCTCTCTAGCTGCTGGACGCAGAGATTCTTCAGCGTGGGGATCACAAACACATGCGATAGTACCAGCAGGTGCAGCACAAATTGGTTCATCTCTTCCTGCTCATAGCTGATGCCGATGGAAAACAAAAACAAGAGATGGCTCTCATGGTAAGTAACGCATGCATCCAGAATATGGCTTTTGATCTTTTTCAGTTAGAGGATAGGGAGTTGCTACCATGATGAGTAGAGGAAGCGAAGGAAGACCCTGACAGCATGGTGAGGAACCCCGCGGATAGAGATGGCCTTTCGACGGCCTCCTCGGCTCCTTCTCGACTGCCTCAACATGTTCTTCATCACCGGCGAAGCCGTGCCCTATCCATTTGAAGAAACAAGACCAACTTGGAACATGAGATTGGATCATATCACATAAAACTTCATGCTTTGCAACAATCTTTAACTGCAGGAATCAAGAAGAGAAGGCGAACTAACGAGAATGCTTGCATGGGCCGGGATGACGCCTTCGTTCGTGCAGACAAAAACATCCGCTTGGTAGCCTTCAGCAAAGAGCTTATCCCACAAGTCTCTGGTGGCGTCTGTAACCACGCAGCAGCCGCGTGCTGCAGACCGCTTGCAAGGCTTGCAATTAGTCATCAGGCCTGGAACCGGGGGTGCCTCCGGGGAGCAACCTCGGCTATTAATGTTTCCCATCCTCTTCTCTGCCATTCTTTCCTTCTCCTTTTCCCTGCATATATATTAATTACGTTAAAATTGTCGTTGGCTTAAAAAGTTAATACTTTATCAAGGGAGGAAGTCGTCAAGATGAAGAGATTAGCAAGCATAGGGAAAAAAATATAGCAGCAGCAACGAGAGAGAGCATCATTTGAGGCATTGAGCTGCAATTCATCGGTGTTTCTTGAACAAGTTGTGAATAATTCTCGGATAAATCACAAAATCCTCAGATAGTTAATGGCATCTATTGACAATTGTATTGTTTATAAAAAAAAAGAACTATTTGGAGATGAAAAGCTTTGAATACTTTCAATAATTAGTTTGGAGAGGATCTTCACTATGAGCTTTGGGATGCAAGCTTCAAATACTTGATGTAAAAAATATTTGTTTGCTAATTGCTTGTTAAAAGAAAAAAAGAAGGATGTCTGTTTGCAAGCTCATTGTACCTTCCTTTCAAACCTCATCAAGGTGACAAGGTTATTAAAATTTGGCCATAAGATCTAGAGCATTTATAGTCCTCTTCCAACCATAAAGAAAGAGAAATTTAATGAAAATTACCTAGGCGAAGAATGAACAATCTATCAACCTCTAGGAGCGGCAGATACAAGACCGCTTCCCCACCTCCCACTCCAGTGAAAGAACAGGGAAAGATTGGAGACCCCGTTCTTTACCTGCCACCCAAATAAACCAAGTGAACAGATTTGGAGAGGAGTGAGGGAGGGGAAGCCAATTGCTTTACAAGATCTATAACCAATGGAAGACAGGAACCAGAAACAAGACGATGGATTCAAGGTGGATGGTGGGATCTCTAAAGATAATTCAGAAGGCTTTATCATGTTTTCTCATAACAGAACAAGGTCGTCCCAAGAGTTGATATCTTCTGGTCCAGCGCCCTCCAAGCTAGCGATTCCGTCGCTAGGCCGACCGTTCCTGAGCTCAAACGGGATAACATCTAACTGTGGGCTGGCCTTCTTCCAACTGTTCCTTCTAGTTAAATATCCATTTCAACAAATTTTAGGAGTAGCTGTTTGTCAACCCTTGTCCTTTCCTTGGTGTTGTTTGTCCACAAAAATCTCCTATAACTTAGGACAGAGTTTAGTGGTGGAGAGATTGGCGTCCATTTCCGAGATTGATGAATATGTCATTGCGGGTGGCAATTGGGTCGAGTCAGATCAGGTCGAATCCAAGTCAAGTCAAATACGAGTCAGGCTAAAAATTCACCAACTCGAACTAGACCTGCTTGTTAAACGAGTCAAAATTTCATATCTAAATCCGACCTGTTTATTAAATAGGTAACCCAACCCGTCCTACTTAACTCATTTATCAAACAGGTCAAATCATCCTAATATCTATGGTTCCTCCCATAATCTGCTCTTGTTTTTATTCAAAGAAATTCTGGTGCATCTCTTTTTCCCAATCTCCATGAATTGCACCCATATGTCTCTATGTTTAGGATTTTTTTGAAGTAATCAGGTGTAATTAAGGAGAAAGTTTAGCAGTTGGCATCCTGGTATACAGAGGCTTGGTACAATTCATTGGAGGTAGGATTCTCATGCTGCTATCCTAGTAAGACCCGAGCCTCACCTCTTTTGAAGTGGTAAGAATAAATAGGAAAATGAAGAGATAATAGGCTGGCGCACCTTTTAATTGGCCAAAAGAATAGCAGGAAAAACTCACTCAACTGCTTTTTCCCATGATATTGGTAACCGATACTCTATAATTTCTTGTACCAACTTTGGAGGTTTTAAAAATCAAAATCATGTGTTATCTTCTTCCTAGAATTGAATTTTGGGTGCTTTAAATATTCAGAAGACGTTCAGTTGTTTAAAAAGCAGGCTTAAAAAAGAAAAAAATATTGAATGATAATAGATAATTTTGCATTTAATTATTTTAATCAACATACAGATTATGATTTCATGATTCTGAGTCTTTACAGAATCTCGCTGCACAAACAAACAAACAACATTATATTTTACAGAAGTTAACAGAATTGCAGAAAACCATGACTTCTAATGCCATTCAAACACCCATTTCTTCTGAAACCCACTTGGACAAGTTCAAGACAATCACCAAACCTCTCTTCTTCTTTTTTTCTGAATTTAATGGTTGTAGTTGATTTTCCTTGTGCTTCCTCTTTTTTTTTTTGGTTGGTGCAATCTTCCTTGCTTCTCTTTTTTATGGGGACAATCTTCCTTTCTTTGTTTTGATGTAACTTCATCCATATCCTTTTTTTCATATATGTCATCCATAAATTCCAGAGTCCAATGGGGCTCAAGTATTTCATGAAATCTGGATGGTGTGCCCATTTCAAGGGTTAATATAGTTGATATCGACAGAGAGACAAAGAAGCTTTGTAGGTTTTCTGAGATCAGTTTAATCAAGTCTAAGGGCAATAGTGCTGCCACCCCGATTATAAGACCCATAAGGCCATGTTTTTAATCCCAGATTAGTATATACCGGCATCCGATATTAGTATGCATTGAAAAGACCTACGTTAGATAAATAAGCAGGAACAAGGATTCTAATCAGCAACTTAATGGCTAGTTCTTCTTAGATGAGTTCCTAAATCATTACAAATGATATTAAAGCCAATCCAACCTACAGTCCAAACAGCAAACAGAGCTAATAAACACTGCAGCACGAATCCTTTTTGAAACTAACTCAGATCCAGGCCTCTATCATAAACAGTAATTCATGAATCCCCCTCCCAAGTTCATCATATTACACCAACTTTTTTTCTTGCTAATGTTTTCCAGGACTTTGGGTATTGAGAATACTAAACAGCTTAACATTCACACTAAATTTCTACGACCTCAAATCAGGGGTTCATACCTTCAAAAACATACCAGAGCTACTCATGACTCAACCTGTAACAAAGGAATGACTTTGATGCACAGCTTACTGACTCAGGCACAGTAAACAGAAAAATTATGCAAGATTTATTAGGATGTGAGTTGGCTCCTTTTACAAATGGGAAGAGTACTCCACTAGCCAACAGGTTGCTCATATAATCCTAGCCGGTTGAGCCAACCAGCTTTAGTTCTGTAGCATCTACAAGCCTTTGCCATAGAAGGGCTTGATAAGCAAGGAGATACATGGAGAGTATATAATTCTTTCAAATAAACATGTCCAGATTCTATAAGGAGATAAATCAGTTAACCAACAATCGTGCAGTGACTGCAGACTGGGTTCCGACGATTGGGAAAAGGGTTGGTGGAGCAAGGCCACCTTCAGAATAAACCCATCTTCTAGTCTTGAAACAATCATGCAATCTTTACGCATCTTGAGCAATTAGGTGACCCTGCTTCCTTGCCTGCATATATGATAGGAATTTAACATGTATAAGTGAGAAAAATACAACTAAGCAATATCTCTCTCATAGACTCTGGCTACACTGAGCATATCTAAAGTTCGCTAGTGTCTAGATTTTAAGTTATAGAAGTTTCCCTGCATCTGACATACTACTATAGTCAACATCTTACAAGATCTTAGTAGCTATATAGAGGAACAAATCCCCAAATGCATGACTGCTAATGAGAATGGGGCTACTTCGGGGATATGGTTCATCCATCATGTCATTGATGTGCAAGAGAGATGATAATCAGGCAGGGAAGAGGAAGGCGTAAAAGTAGACATGTTTAATGGCTTCGGATCTGTGCAGCAAATACTACCTGAGCCATCCTGCGGTCCTTGTTCAACTTCTGAGTCCGTCCTTTTTCATCCCCTGACCTTGAAATTTTCTGCATGGGACACATTAGCAGAAATCGTACATAGGATCATTCATCTTTGGATCTTTGAGCCAATAAAGTACACAATCATAAAAAACCAAAAGAAAGATCAAGCAGCAAAGACAATCATACACACGTTAAGAAATAGAGCTAATTGTTTTAAAAATAAAGACGACAATGCAATTCCTACTAATGCAGCTTTTCCCCATGCAAGACTGTAAGAAACCATACTAATCCTCAATCATTTTACCGAACTCTACAAAAATGTTCTGAGAGAATATAATTTCCTCCATCATAAAGGATTAGTGATTACACTGAAAATTCATATTATACAGGAGAGTCTTCAAAAACAAGATATGCTTGATATTTCAACTGCCTAAAACCTGGCATAAACCTCCAAAAATTGATGCCTAATTTGTGGTAATGGAATTTCCCTTTTCTTTTCTTTTCTTCCCCTCCCCTTCATTATTTGTGCATTGACGAGGTGGTGTTTTTGGTGAACTTGCTAGTTTTCGGGGGCTTGCTAGGGAATTGTCTTTGTATCAATGTCAAGCATCTATGGAGATAAGAGTTTAAGCTAATAACACTGTGAACCATTGCATCAAAGTTACTCTACATTTGGAAAGAATCTAGACTAGTACTGCAAAATAAATGATTTGATGCACGAAATTCCATTCATTCATTTTTGAGGTACAGGTCAGAAGCCAAAGAAAAATATTGAAATGCTGTCTCACAAAGGTCAAATGAATTTTAGAACAGCCAGCCCTCAAATAACCTGGAACAAAAGCAACAAAAATAGATCTTGCACTTAGGAACCAAACTTGTCATCCCACTCAGAAGGTGCACTGGCATAATTTTTGCAACGTACATGTCAGTTCCCATTGTAATGCAACAATCAATATGCTTCCAAGTGAGCTGACAAAACTTATTCATAGTGCAGGATCATTTTAATCAAACTACATTGTCATCCTCAGGAACCAAGACGGTAATGTTTTATACAGGTCACAAACACATTCTAGAGCAGTCGAAAAGAAGATCAAAATTTGAATGTTTAAAGCATTGCCGTTAATGTGCAAGTATATTGGAAACAAACATAGGACGGGGGAGAGGGAGGAGACAGCAAACATTTATTTGTCATAAACAAAATAAAAACTTAGTCATATAAATTAAAAGAAAAACCTGCGGATCATATAATTAATAAAGAAGGAAGAAAAGATTCATCTGAAAATAAATTTCGATATCCTGGTTTAAGTCAAAAGCCCACCTTCTCCTTCGCTGATAGACTTTCTGTTTTATCTACCGTATATTCAAAAACATCATGAAGCAGTTCGTTTTCCTGTATATTCAAGACACATCGGAAGAGACATCAGGTGTCAGTAACATAATTAGTGAGCTTCTTATGACAATCAATAAGAGCAAGAGCTTCTTATGACAATCAATAAGAGCAAGAGCTTATTATGACAATCAATAAGAGCAAATCATAGAATAGAAAATAACCTGTGCATGCTTGAGAAAACCTCTTCCAAGGTAACGCTTCAAGAAGTTCAACTGTTAAGCAACCAAGTTAGCAGATGCTTCATGACATGTTGAATAAACAAATCAACAGATGCTCTAAGGAGTGCATTCCATGCCAGTCAGAAGAGAGAAAAATCCAATACCTGTATTAATTGGCTCCATGTTGAAGTTCTCAGAATGTTACGCTTACTTGAAATCCTCAATGATACTTCTGGACGCTCACCCACCTGAATTCAAATACCAGTTTAAATAAGAATACCACTCATGACAGCCATTACTAGATACGTTGCATAAGAGACAAAAGAAGTACCTGAACAAAATCCCAAATTTTCTGAAACAAGTCTCGCTGATCGTTAAGATTTTTCTTGTCAGCGCCTTTACCCCCTGCCTCCATAGAAAGGTTATAAATTTGACCTGATATTTTTGCCTTCATTGATTGCATATATGTAACTGTACGGCGCTTGACCTCATTATTAAAATTCACAACATCACTCTCCTCACTATAGGACATGTCCAGTATCCCTAACTCGAAAAAAAGGGCTATTGCTTCACCAGCAGCAATACGAACAGAACGATCATCCACTTCCAATAGAGTAGAAAGGAATGAAATTGACCTAAAACAGATTGTTATAACCATTAAAAAATTAAAATTAATCAATTGTTCCAAAATAAGTAATAGAGTTGGACTTGATTTCAACTTACTCCTTCCAAGTATCAGGATTAATTCTCCAGCTACTGATGGTTGTCAGAAGAAACGACCATGTAGATATGGCTGCTGCTAATACAGCAGAACTAGGTCTTTTCGAAGGCCCAACCTGAAAGTAAAAGAAGAAGTCAATGTTAGTCTAAATATGCATAGCACAGACAGCAAGATGTTATAAATGGAATCACAAGTATTAAAATTCATAATGTATTATATGAAAACCTAAACACAGCTTCGCATTGCACAAATTTGCACCCTCACTGAATTGGAAACCAATAACATGGTTACATACATTGGAGACTGATTTTGGACGAATCACTTCCCACATGATTTTCAAAGATGTTTCAGTTTCAGCTAAATCATTTGCACCAACAAAGGAGATGACAGCTAAGCAATCCAGGACCTACAACAGTAAATCAATTTAAAATTTCAGATAAAATAAGCAGCATATACATGAACAGTCCACAAAGAGCTATAGAAAAGCAGGTCTGCAGTTTAAAACAGGGCATACGGATATCTTGCATGCATCAGATCCACGTTTAAGGGCTCGAGAGAGTTGCGGCACTGACTCTTCCATTATTTCATGTGCATTGCTTCCAGCACCAGCAGTAATGGCCAGCAATCCTTCAAACAAAAGCACCACACAGTAAGGAAAAGTGAGCAGCCGGTTAAAGTAAAAAGTACTACTTCAAAAGGATTATAGGATTACCAATGGCCCGAGAAGCTAAGCAAATCTCCTTAGTAGAACCCTTTTTGATTGAATTGATGTATTGTTGCAATAGAGTAATACATCTGCAGCAAAGTACAAGGATGCAAATAAGAATACGATAGGTATCTGGATTATAGACCCAGGATAACAAAAAATTTATCTCATATTCGTTAGTAAAATAAATTACATTCCATATGAGAGAAAAAAGAGATGTTCCTAAAATAATACACCAGTTAAAATGCATTGCAAGAATGCACTATTGTAAAACCTTGTGCTAACTTCAGGTTGCTATGCAAGATTGTGCAAGCAGAAGCTTCTATACTGTACAACTGGTTGGTATCCAATACACAAGATGGTTACATAAGACGTATCTCCTCAGTAAAAGTGGTTACAAAATGGACATCTTTCTGGTTAAACCAGTCTCAAACACCAGACAAAACCAGCAAATTCAGAATATTAAAATACTAAAATTTAAAGGACCATATTCCATATGTCTGATTGTCTACTTTTCCAACTTATATTCTTGCTAAGGATGCAAACAAACCAAGTTGCAGGTTCCACGACCTCAGCTCAGTATATATATGAGCCGCTCAAACTCGGCTCAAGCTCAAGCCAAGCTTGATTTCAGCTGTTCAAGCTCGGCTTGTATAAGCTCTAAACAGAGCTTCTATTGAGCCAAGCCGAGCTTCTTTATTATTCTTTTTTTAACCAGATCATGTCCAAGCTTGGCTGATTTATGAGCCAAGCTCCAAAAACTAATTTGAACTCAGTTCATTTTCTAGCCGAGCTGGGCTTGAGCCAAGCCTGAACCGAACCGAGCCCAAGCCACTCATAAGCAGCTCAGATCATTTGTACCCCTAATTCTTGCTAGTTAGCTTCTGTGGAGAACAATTATCCAACAAGTCATCTGTATTATTACTAGAGAAACTATATGAAAGCTTAATTGAATAAGAACTCACTTGTTTTCCACATATGTAAGAAGCACATGACCTTCAAAGGCATCGAGAAGCCCCAACAAAGCTGTCTCTCTCGTAGATCCTCTTTATCATACAACAAGCAAATTTCATTTTATCAGCTCCAACTTATAAAAGGAAGTAACCATTACATAAATTTAAATAACGATATAAAGGAAATGATACATCATTCAAAATCACATGATAAGAAAATAAAAAAGATAACAAGTACACCATGTAGTAAATTCAATAATGAATAGAATACGGGTAGAGCTTATTTAAGCTTGATTTTTTATTAAGGGTGGTCTTAATAAGCTCAAACTGATAATCTAATGTGCTTGCTGGAAGGAAGCTACCATGAAGGAGAAGAACTGACCTCATAAGATGCTCATATCACATTCACATACAAAGAATTAGTGAATCCATAAGTAAGGGGAGATTGAAGAGGATGCTATCTACAAGATTAGATGGAGAAGTGCAACTAGGATAAGATGGAGCAGGGTGGATAAGATGGAGAAGTGCAACTAGGATTTTATAAAACAGCCATACGACTAGCTATGCTTTATGATACAGAATGTTGGACGGTATGTGCATACAATGAATATGGCTGAAATGAGAATGTTGAGATGGTGTGTGATAATATAAGAAAAGATAAAATAAAATATAAAACCTTTCATAAAAGGATAGAGATAGCATCAACTAAGGACAATTTTGAAAGAATGACAAATTTTAGATGGTTTGGACATGTACAACATAGTCCAAGAGACAGGCCCGTGCAAAGGAGTGGTTATATAACGTAGAAGGAAAGAGGAAAAGAGATGGACCAAAAATCACATAGAATGAAGTAGGAAGAAAGCACTTGATATCACTACATCTTTTAGAAAAATGGGACCCTAAACATAGCAGAATGGAGGAGCCAAACCCAATTAATTTGGGGATAAGGCCTAGCTGAGTTAAGTCGTATACAAGGAAGGGGTGAATTTACACATTTGCTAGTGAGATGCGCAAAGATGCACAAGTAGCACAGATGGTGGACCAAAATAAATGGATCTTGTCCATAAATGCATAATACTAGGAGTTTATCTAATGTGTGAAATTACATTATCTTTGAAAAATAGAAATTTCAAAAAGAAATAAAGCATCACATGTATTAAAAAATGTATGCATAAACTATGCAAAACTAATATATTCCATTACTACAAGATGGTTAATAACTTTAGCTTGAGTTACATGTCATCTCTGCCTAATAGTTCGCATGAAATTTTACTTCAAAATACAAAATAAACTGGAAAAACTAGCAGCATTTCCTTCTGCTATATTATTAGAAAAAAAACATATCACCAACACAAACATAAGTCAAATAAATTCCAAAGAGTATCAATATATGCTTCGATGCAGGATATCAATAAATTCATGATACTTCTAAGAAAATTTACAATCGTAAAGAATTGGTTGTGTTGCGTAAAATCAAACTATAAAGAAACAATCAAAATATGCTTTACATAGTCAATAAACTATGACAAATTTATTGTGGGAGTACTAATATTATTCATGTAATTAATTTCTCAATATCCACTTCCATATAGCTTCTCAACTCGTTTGACAAGTCCGGCTAGGAACCCTTGACTTTCAATAGAATACCAATCAATTATTAAAGGTTGCTTGAACCAAGTCATGGCAATAGTGGAGACACAAATTACTAGAATAGAGGAACTAGGTCATCCCCCTCAGAATAATTATTCTACTGCAATTTGAAAGCCAAATCAAAAGTAGATTATCCGTTGGGTTAAAAAAATTGACAACTAGAAATGAACAAAGAACGTAAAAAAAAAAGTACCTCTTTTCATAGAGAGCATCGATGTACTTGTCTAGAACGAACTCCAAAGAGTTCACATGCTCGGTCTCGTTCGCCAGCGTTAGCTCAGACAAAGCCGTCGAAGTAGAACTCACGCTATCAGCATCACTGCTGTCAAACTGATCAGCACCAGCCTTGCGTCGGTTGCCTGAAAAATAAACATCTCCATCAAAAACCATCTTTTTTCTAGCCAATCAAAATATCCCCCAAACAAACACACCACATGAAAGGGGTAAACCATCTCACAATCCAATTCAACAAATCTACGACCTAATCCTAATGTGAAACCAAAAAAATCTAACTTTTAGCCAAAAAAACCCGATCTTTTCTAAATGGAAGCCATCAAACAGCAGAATTCAATCGATAGGACGAAAATTTAAAGCGATCCACTCACTCTTTCCCATGGAGAGAGCTAAGGGACATCAGTACCAGGGTTTGGCGCGATGGATCCGAAATGAGAAGGCGGGGGACAATCTAGGGCTACAGAGGAGGGAACCGGAAGCGATGGAGAAGAGCTGGGAGGAGAGATTGGAGATCAGAGAAGGGCAGAGGGCATCGAATCGATCGGAGAAGCGCAGAGCCATGTGATGACGAGAAGGTGTCGGAAGATAAGGGAATTGTGGAGGAACTGGAAGGTGCAGGAGCCGAGGTGGGGGAAAATGAGAGCGGTGGTTGGGACGGGCTTCGCATTTGAAGCGGCGCGGTCAGGAAAAGAAAGTAAACCCTAGAGAGGTCCAATTTGCAAAAACCACCCTATTACTTGGTTGGTTGGACTTCAAAAGTAAAAAACAGGGACCGAATCAATAGCTTGAGGAATGGCGTCAGCATATCGTAGATGACAAAAAAAAAAAAAAAAAGTAAAAAGGTGTCCAATGTCTATATGCCACACGGAAGAAACTTGTGCGGTTGATGCATGGAGGCATGAAGGGCGTCCATTGTATGCATGCCACATAGGAGACACTAGTACATGATTTATTAACACGTAATTCTTGATATCTAACGTATCTTTCTTGTGATGTATTATTATCTTCTAGAGATTGCATTGGTAGTTTTATACTTGACAAGCACAACTTTGTTTTATTTGTTGTTTCTCGATGTTTCTACGATTCATTACTATTTTTTTGGGAATCTAAAAATATATGTGGTAGGCTGTAAGTCCAATATTTTTGTACGCAAATCTATTAGAAATAGGTTGTTCAATTATCTTTTTACTTATACTTGATTTAATATATTAGTAGCTTTAGTGCATTAAAATAAACTATATCATCTCTTTTCTCTTTCTTTAAATCTAAATTTCAACTTGTGTATCCAAAAAAAAAGGGGCTTCAACTTAATTTCCTTTATCTTCTTCTCCTGCGACCACCAAAGAAATTAAACTCTCTTTGAAACCACATTCACCATAATTAAGTTGGTTAAACTCAAATCATGCTTAAGTTGACTAATATCCTGATTTTATCAAGCTTCGGAAGGAAAGAGCTCGAGTTTTAATTAGTTTAGAATAGATAGAAGGGGACTGTTAATGTAAATTAAGATTTAATGCTTGGTTTGTAGCTATGGTGCTAAAGTTAAGAAAAATGGTTAAGGTATGCAAATAATAGGAGAACACGGCGTATGGATCATTAAAATTAAAAGAAGAAGGCTTGTCTCTTAAATTGACCTTCACTTCTGCTCTGATGCCATCTTAAAATCACCATTTATCCCAAAAACTTAAGTTGATAAGATGAGGTAAATTTATTTATATATTTTCTATTTTTTTCACAATATTAAAGGCCTTGATTTCAATAGCCACTTATCTTTGGCTCCTAATTTAGGTGTAAAACAAAAATATAACCATATGTCAACTTGGTATAAATGGAAACAAAAAGAAGACGGAGAAAGCAAATAAATCTGTCCAAGATCATCCAATTAATATTGTGTCGTTGTCCATGTACGTGCGAGATGTCCCTAGAGATAGCCAACGAGAATCACGAGTAAAAGGTTTAGTCAAAGACTTTTTATCTAATTAGAGATAATCTAAGGGCTTATTTGGAAAGAATTAACTTTCTCAAGACGGTACTTCTCTCGACCATCCCGGCACGGCTCATCAAAGAACCTGTTCGGAATATTCCAATCGATGCATATATACGTAGAATACTTCAAGAATTTTATAAACAAGAAGGGAGTAAATTCAAATTTCCATTTCTGTAAGAATGGGTTACGTTAGTGCATCATGGCTCACGTAACTCATGAACAAAGATAAAAGCATCTAATCGGATGCATTGAAATGTTTCATTAATATAAATAAAATAAAGAAGCATGTGAAAAACGAGTCTTGACTTAACGATGAAATTGCTACATTATTATATTCAAGTAACAAGATTCACGTCCATTCGTAAGAAATAGCAAATGCCAATGCATTAAAAAACGAAAAAATAATAATATATTATTTTATTTTTTAATCAGCAATATCGCAAATAGTTATAAAAATGCTTAGAAATAGTAACTTATAGGAAGTCTCGCGCACTAAAATGCATTCTTTTTATTTTAACAAATTAGCATATATTAGTGCACTTAAAAAAAATCAATATTCTCTTTATTCGGATGAGCAAAGTTTAAAGCTTACAAGAAATAATATGTTATTTTGTAATCAGGACCGTTGTAAATATTTATAAAGATTCTTAGAAATAAGAAGTTATGTGAACTATTTCTTATCCTTGCAGCATCACAGTTAAGGCTTGCATTAACATAATTTATAATAATAGCATTTGCTATTTAAAAAAAAAAATTTGTTTGTGTACTGTTTTGGACATCTTTAATCTGAAGCATACGCCACCATATTCTTTGCAACGTTATACTTTATTATATAGACCTATAAGAAACTTGTTATTTCGATGTGACATCCACTTATGCGCATTAAATGAGCCAATCTACTTGGATATCTAACATCCAACGCCCACGGCTTTGACTGCTTCAGCAGAATGAAATATCTAAATAGATAGTTTAAAACTCATTGATAATGAAATTATAGTGATATCAGATCTTTTATCATGAGATTTTCTTCTCTAATGTAATTCTCCTTAACAATATTTTCTCTTGTTTTAACTTTTAAGGTAGGAGACTTGAACGACTACATTTTAGCTGCAACTAAATGATACTTCAGTGGGAATTCCAAAGTAATATTCTAGGATTTCTCATACATGAGACGAGGAAGATGCAAAGATGTAAGATCAAGTGAGGTCGAACAAAGTTCAGCAAAAGAGTAGGGACAAACAGATTGGGTCGGCTTGGCTTAAGAAACAGTTAGTATATTTCATTATTCAAGTCCAAAGTTGGGTGTGACCTTTGGCAACTGAAAGACAAAGCGAACACCATCATCTAAGTGATGACCGCAACGCCAATATAATCTCATTCTCATCAACATGCTCATACTTAAATGAACTCATGACTAATGATGATGATGATGATGATGATCGCTCATAGCTATTGTTATTCGGTTGTTAATTGCTTGGTGGAACAATATATGATCACCTATAAATTAATTGTGCACCATGTTGCCCTAAATATAAAGGGGCATGCCAACTAAGTAAAAAACATGTAAAGGCCCTAAAGCAAACAATGGAGCACATTCTAGCACAATCCAACATAATTCATAATCTTACTCTAGATAATTTAATACAATTATATCTAACAGTAGCACTATGAAAAATGAGAAAAAATGCAGACAAATTGTAGCCAACACTTGGATGACACGCTAACCTGTAAGTGGCATTTGGTGACCCAAATGGGATCGCCACGGTGATCTTAAATCACCAATGATCATCATCCAATGATTAGTATGCTATATTTCAATGGTTAAAGATCCCTAGTATCCACGATTAATCTATTTGGTATGTTATGGAAATCCAAAATCGCTAACTATGTAATACCAAAAATATCATGATAGATATATATATATATATATATATATATATCAATTATTAAACAAAATTTTTAAATAAATCATAGAAAAATAGACATAAACATAAATCAAATTATCAAAATCTGTTTTCCAAACCAATTCAACAAGACTAAAAAAATCAGAACCTTTCAAAGTAACTCCAAGGGAACATCAACACTTTCCAACCAAAAAAATTGTTTTATAAAATTATCAAACCCTTCCCTGCTAAAATGAGGGCATTTTTATTCCCAACTTTTAGCCCACCATCACTATCTTGGGGTGATCTTGAAAATCTGTCCTCAAAAATAGGTCTAACATCACTGGGTTGGACGTAATTTTTGGAATGGATGTCATTGCCAAGTAGGGTCACTAGGATGCAAGCAAATATGATTATCACATCATCTCCACCTACATCATTGTTCATTTGGGTCATCACCCCATACCAAACGCCATCTTAGTAGAAGCCCAAAGGCCAATTAGGTAGCAGCTATATGGTGGTGCCAAAAATTGAAAAATAACGGAAGGCTCATTCCTCAGTGTAACAACTCAGAACCTCACCCAAAATGGCTAGCCGGAAGGTATTATTTGAGTTCCTTAATTCTGTATAAGTATCCAAGATCTATTCAGCGAACAACCGATGTGGGACTAAACACACGCCCACACGGGTCCTCACATACTCCCTCCGTTCAAGTCCTGACGTCCTCGTCAGGCTAAGGGTTCAAATCCATTTAAATCTAATCACAAACACAACGATCGGTCCGTGGTCAACCCCAATGGATTCATGCTGCAGTGTCTCCTAGTCCACATAGGTTATGGGCCGGGTCCGCTCTGATACCATTTGTAACAACTCAGAACCTCAACCAAAATGGCTAGCCGTAAGGTATTATTTGGGTTTTTTGATCCTGTATAAGTACCCAAGATCTACCCAGCGAATAACCGATGTGGGACTAAACACACGCCCGCACGAGTCCTCACACTCGGTAATAAAAAGTAGGCTAAGCAGTAAGGTTTGATTTAACAAGATGAGCACAGAGGCCACTAATCAGAATTGTGTTGGATAGGACTGCTTACATCATGTTGGGGGGGCGGGGGAGGGGCCTTGAATTTAGTCCCACATCGGCTAGTAGCGGAAAGATTCTGTGCCTTAAATGGGGGGTGGAAATCCTTTCCTCTCGAGGGCCCTTTTGTGGGACAAAACCGTGAGGGCATCAGTCTCCCCCCGTCTGCGCTGGACGCGCGGGCCGGAGCGCCCAAAGCGGACAATACCTTGGGAGGAACGCAGTCCTCTTTCTCTGCTAGCTTAATGTGAGCTATGCTGTTGTGTGAGGCTCCAGCCAAAGGCCGTCCCCGCAACAGATGGCGCGCCAGATAGGGGCGCCTCCTCTCTCCATTGACTACCCCTCAGGTTGCCTGGGGGGCTGTCGCGGGTAAAATCCGATACAGGACCTTCCCGCTGGGGGACTATATTGTGGGGGGGGAGGGGGCCTTGAATTTAGTCCCACATCAGCTGGTAGCGGAAAGATTTTGTGCCTTAAATGGGGGAGGTGGAAATCCTTTCCTCTCGAGGGGCCTTTTGTGGGACAACCGTGAGGGCACCAGTCTTTCCCATCTGCGCTGAATGCGCGGGCCGGAGCGCCCAAAGCGGACAATATCTCGGAAGTAACGCAATCCTCTTTCTCTGCTAGCTTAATATGGGCTATGCTGTTGTGTGAGGCTCCGGCCAAAGGTCGTCCCCGCAACACATCATATTCTCATCAAGTATATAAAGATGGGTTAAAATGATGCGATATGGTTAGGCTCAAGGAATCCCAAAAGATAGTTAAAGAACAAACCTTGAAAAGACTATGTAGGCTAATCAAATTTCCACATGGCACCACGTAAGAGAGGCTGAGTGACATTTAAAGGAAGTCGATCAAACTAGGCTAGGTGACTACTTGAGACACCGGCCAAGCTGCAAAGATAAGTTGTAAAGTACAGGCTGATTGTGAGCATGGCCTATTTGTAAAGCTATGTTGATTTAAAGACCTATCAAGTTCCATGTTATTCCCACAACTAAGCAATTGGCCTAATATAGGATGAAGACTCAGGAGCAGAACTTGAGATGGTTATTAAAGAACTATGACATGGAAAGTAGAGACAAATGGTTAGAACTGACCACGGCAACCATCAGGAGAAAGTAGGTAAGATGATAGTAACCGAAGATAATAGGTTTCAATACTAAAGATAGACTGTTGTCTAATGGCTAAAAAATAGCATATATAAATACTAAATTGTAATTCTGAGAATAGACCCTACACCAATCAAAGATCAAAATTTTTTATTTTATGTTTTAGTTATCTTCAATTATATTTATTTATCTCTTAATTTATAGTTAGGCATGGCAATCCGGGCAAGTCGAGTTAGATATAGATCAGGTTGAATGCAGGTCGATTCAAAAGTTCATCAATCTAAATCCGGCCTATTTATTAAACAGGTTAAAATTCGGATTTGAATCTGACCTATTTATTAAAGATGTAATCCAACTCTGTTCATATAACTTGCTTACTAAACAAGTTGAATCACATTAAATGATTTAAATATGTTAAGTAGATTTTTGAGAGATTAAATAGATTTAAACCTAATAAACAAGTTAAGCAGGCTAGGTTAAACATGATAGAAATTGTTTAATTATATTTTAGACAGGTTAAACAACTCTTAAATAGGTTAAATGCGTCAAATCATGATCCAATCTAATTATTAAATTAGTCAAAATGGGTTAAACATGTCAAAGGTGTAAGCCTAAGCATGGCCCGTTTAATAAATGGATTTAGGCAGGTTGATCCGTTTAATTATTAAATTAGTCCATTTATGCCAAAATCGAACCTACCTAAAATGGATCATTTGCAGATTGGGTTTATGGGTCATGACTTAACCAATAATTAATATAAAAGTTATGAATTATAGCATAGCACTATAGTTACTGCTCTTTTCCGGAGAAGGTTGCATTTGGTGGTAAAAATCTTTAAAGGTCAAGATAATAAAATTTATTATCATCTATTCATTTTAGTTCAGACATCAATCGAGCATGCCTGCATATCGACCTAGATCTGCCCTTCTTTCCACTCCATCATAAGAGGAAAAGAGGAGCAGCAATGGTGATACATTTAAAAAAAAAGAAGAAGAAAGCCAAGCATGAAGAGTACTCACACGTTGATCCCTTCCAATTAAGAAATAGTAAGAATCAAGGTTTTTGGAGGTCCCGTGAAAGGAACAACATGGATATCATATCCTCATATACGGCCACCCGCCATGAGAATCACAATGCTTATACACCAGTGGTGGAGAATTGTAAGTCGGAATATTACTCAAGAAATCCTCGTCATAATCTCCATAGCTTCCTACAAAGTATGCAAGAGGCCACCAGTCGAGCTCCCATGGTTGTTAATTTAGAGAAATTATTGGTTGGATCATGTCCACCAGCTCAATAGTAGATCAGTCCAATTAGAAAGCAATATGGAGGTTCGAAAGACCTCTGGCTCCTTTTTCTCTCTCTTTCTTTTCCGTCCGGTTGCTTTCTGATTGAACGAGTTCGCTGCTAAGCTGATGGATCTGGTCTAACTAATAATTTCTTATTAATTTAACAGTTCGACCAAAAGGCAGTACCATGGTTCAAAAAATTTGAGAAAAACTTTAGATCTATGCCACATATGCATGTCACATGTCCTTCATTTTTTATGAGTACAATAAGTGGATAGCAATATCGCCTTCGTGGAATGTGATATGCCCGGTTTAGTGGCTGGAATTGGTCCTAATTAAGGCATCCGTGGCAAAAGTCGGACCTACCAAGAATAAGTAGCTACTTAGAGGCTGGTGTGGTAAGGGTGTTTTGTCAAGGTACAATCTGTAACAATGGCATTCATGGGCTACAATATTTGTTGTCATATCATAAATTTTGTAAATCATGTCTTTCAAGACTAGAGGCACAGATGATAGGTCCAACTTTGTGTTCATGGATGGAATCCCCTAGGAAGGGTTAGCATGATAGTTCCGACTTCCAAACAAATGACTCTTTGAATTAGGATTTTAAGCATGAAGATTCCATTGACCCATAAAAATGGTGCCGACCCTTGGGGATACAGCAATACTTCACAAGATGGCTTCCCTAGAATGCTATGTATTCGTCTAAATTAAAGTATACTTGGCAAAAAGTTGGACTTTTCAAGAATAATTAGCAACTTAGAGATTGATGTGGTTGTGTGGAATAATTTGTCTAGGTATAAGCTGCAATATGTTATCCATTAGTTACACAATCTATCTCATATAATAAATCTCGTAAATATTTTATTACACGGCCTCGGACAAATTTTATGCAAAAGAAACTTGTAAAAATCAGATAAAATGTGAAATGAGTATATTATTTCACTTATCACTTGATTAAGATGTGAATGATCATTCATGATTTTGAACCTATATTAACATAGCAGATGTTGGTGCATTGTTCAACCACATGATGACATATAAATTTATGAGTTAAGAGAGGAGAGATTGGTCCAAACCATTGGCCATCCAAAAATCTTGACCAAAGAGAAGCAACCATGTCCATGATATTGAATTTTTTTATTAAACATATGTAGCTCATTAGCATAGAATGATCTTAAAATCTGATAACATCATTAGCATAGAGCAGAGAGATTATCTAGCTAGGTTTCTCTATTAAATTGGTATATCACTTTGCTAGCAAGATATCAAACGGGAAAGATTAAAAAAAGGTAAAACTAAATTCTAAAGCATTCTCTTGACATAACGTACATGTTACTAGTTCTTTGAATGTATGGCAATCTTTTCTTGTAGCTTGGCCTACTTATTTCTAAGTTTCACCTTACATGTCAAATTAGTAAGCAAACTAGAATTATGTGCATGAAAGAGTGTGCCTTAGGTCCTCCGTATCCTTTCACTTTTGGTCCACTTCCTATGAACAACGAACTCAGAGATATGAAAGAAGTTCTTATATTTATATTAAAAAAAAAGCTTCGAAGTGCCCGTTATATGCACAAGAAAAATATATTAGATGCATAATAACTGATATGACAACCCTATGGTCAACCAACTCTTACATTTAGAAAAAATATATTAATAAATTGCACCAATCCTCTCTTACCATATGGCACAGAAATTATTCGTTTGCGTATAACAAGGGCACACGGTAGCATTACTCTATTCAAATACACTGCTTGGCAAGAAAAATGTCAAAGTTTGCCGTGCATGGCAAACGAGCCCAAAGTGGAAACCGGCAGAACTTAGGTGCATCCAAGCATGGAATTATATGCGGAGGTTATTGACGTGGGCAAAATCTGAAGTATTGATCATAGATCGACACATAGCAAGTATTTTGAAAAGATTTGAATTAAAAAAAATTTTAATTTTAGGCAGGGTCCAAACAAGAAAGAAGATTACAGTAGATGTGAATCTAGATAAAGAAGGAGGTTATGATAATTCTTTAATTTTTGTCTCTAAATCATAACGGATCCACGTTTCCTCCTCTATATACATAAGGCCAAGAAATTCCAAAAAGAGAAAAGAAGGGGATAAGGAATTGTCAAAGGCTCTCAAGTACATATGACGAGAAGCCGTCAAAGAGAGGCTTTCAAGCTCCCATGGCGACAAGCTCTCATGGTGAGGAGCTCCCACAAAGAGGTTCTTAAGCTGTAATGGCTACCTCTGCACCCGACTTCTCTTCCATAGTCATTCCCATATGCTCTCTTCTTCAGACGGGACCCACATCCTTAGAGACTAAGATGTGAGTCCCTAGAGTCCATCCCTTCATGGCATTTGAGACACGAATGTAATGCACATAAGATACGCAACCGCCGACCAGAAAGCCGAGCAAAACTAGTTTGAGCTACCGAGCTCGAGACCGAGCTATCTTTGCATAGGACCCACATCCTTGGAGACCAGAATGCAAGTTTCTAGAGGTCGCCCTTCCTTGTCACCCAAGATACAAGCGCCGTGCACACAGAATACATGATCGCCGACCAAAAGGCTGTCTAGAATCAAGCAGAGCTCTCTTATCAAGCACCACAAGCCGAGCTCCTATGTCGAGCATTCCAAGCCGAGCTCTCATACTGAGCACTTTACGCCGAGCTCTCATATCGAGCATTCCATGCCAAGCTTCTAGACCGAGCACTCCTAGATCAAGCCTTCTATGGCCAAGCTCCAGATGGTTGAGCCTTCGATGGCTAAACTCCCTAAGGTCGAGCTTCCAAAGGCTAAAGCCGAACTTCTAAGCCAAGCATTCTAGGTTGAGCACTCCAAGTTAGACTTTTAAGGCCTAACGATCTAGAAAGATCACTCTACTCCGATGCTTTTTATTCTCTTGCTATTTCTCGTAGTTATTCATAATCCATGTCTGACTTAAGCATTGAAGGAGACCTGGTCAATTTTACTTGGAAACCCCCACCCCCGAGTTTCCTTAAGGTCAATTTTAATGGCTCAGTCTTGGATGGAGGTAGGAGGAGAGGGGTTGGCTTTGTCATTAGAGGCCCGAGCTCCAGAGCTGTGGCAGTGGGAGGCTGACGGATTTTTGATACCTCAGTTCCTAGCGCAGAGCTGCGAGCGGCCTGGATGGGCATGTGTTACGCACGGCGGGTGCTTCAAGCGACCTCAGTCCTACTGGAGAGTGATTCAGCCATGGTGATCAGCTGGGTTGGACGGGGCCCGAGCAGTGACAGAGGAGTTCATCCCCTGCTCCACGATATTTGGACAATAGTGAGAGAGGGTGTTACATTTCAGGCTATGCATGTATATCGTGAAGCTAATGGGACGGCCAATTAGATGGCGGCATATGTAGCAAGCCACTCAGGAGACACCCTATAGACTGGGGAGGGTGAGATACCCGGAGCACTTTGGGACCTTTTGTTTTCTAATTCTATAGGATGTATTCGTACCCGTGATGTATGAAATACCCGTTTCAGCAAAAAAAAAGGAGACATGGTCGGAGTCACTCCAGCGGGTCTTTCTTTCTCTTTATGTCTGGATCCATAACTCTCAATGTCAGATTGGCGCTTCGTCTTTCACTACCATAGACCGGGCAGATTGATTTGCATGCCCCATGCCTCCAAATCATCATATTATGATCAGGTGGAATTTGGGACTCAATGTATAGCCAAGTCGACCCAACAAGACTCATCTGTGCGCGGAAACAGACAGTCGCGTGCATTTTTTTCCCCTTTAATTTTAACCATTTATTTGAGTAGCTTAGAAGTAGGATCGGCAGAGCCAAGTTTTCCTAACAACAAACTAACTGGACCGAATTGAGAAATTTGTTGACAAATCCAACTTATGATCCGTCATGCATGATCCCACACCATGCACGTCCACTTCAGATCCAACTTGACTGTGGGGTAGAATTCTTTTTCTGAAGAAAAAGAAAAAAAAAGGACAATGGGATGGTATTATCGGGAAAAAAAAAGAAATTAAAAATTTTAGAACTTGATAGAAACTTAATTAGGCTTGTATTTTGGGCTTAACAAGCCCAAAATCATTTCAGCCACAATTTACCTATGATAATGGAACCCCTTTTTTTTTTTTGCAGATAATGGAATACAGTCTTGAGCCAAGAGGCCCAAGACCGGCCTTATAGATCATGCCTGCAAGGTTTAAATCATTGCATAACAAATGCAAGCCTTATGCAAGCTCAATCCTAGTGGTTCAAGTCTTTCAGTAGGCTTTGGCAAAATGTGGCCTTAGCTAATTTGAGGTAAAAATTCTAAAACTTCTGAACTAACTCAAGTTGATATCTGCTCATGCTTGACGAGGTGAAGCCTATTTGTAACCTGATTGGACCAGTTATACCAGTGCCAGCTTTCGATCCATGAAGGCTGATGTAAATAATTTTTACCACATCTCTTGGCGGCAAAGTTTGTCATCATATAAGGTCTTAGCCCATTGTCACAACAAAAGCAATTCTTCTACAAGTGACTCACTCAATCCAATACTTAAATGATCTTAGAACACCATCTAACATGTCTATTATATATCTCGATCTCCAACATAGGCCCCATTGAGCCAGCAGGTACTTGAGAAAATGCTGATTTCGATGCCATTCGGTCGCATAACCATGAAATATTTGTGGTGCAGTTCAAGAGATAATGCTGTTATAGCTGCATGAAATCAGTGTTTAAACTGTTATTAACCATGATCACACCAGAATTAGGGATCGATCCATGTTGGGCCGGGCCATGCAACCATGTTGGTCGATAAATTTATGGGTTGGGCCGAGTTTGGGTCATGAAATTTAAGGCTGATCTAGAATTGAGCTTGGTCCTGGCTAGTAATCTGCTAGCTCGTCTTTTTCCAGCATGATCTGCATATTATGCAACGCCGAACGTTAACATATGATTTAAGCAATGGTTAGTGATCGTTCCAAGAGTTAATTCTTTCAAATTAGCACTAAATGTAAAGCAATCATGCAATCTTTTAATATTAATTATATATAATTGTGAATGAATGCGTCTTTGATTGAAAGAAATTAAAATTCCTTTCCGATTCATCAGCTAAAGTTCAAAATCCCATTTCTTTTCAACTTCTAACTTGAGGCCTTAATTCACTTGCAGCACATCAGTCTGTGCTTGAGTGCTTCAGTTCTCAGTTCTAGATAGCTGAGGGTGGGGGTTACATGTCATTGTACGACGATCGTAGAGCAAGGACCCCCCACCCCGCGTCTCTCTCTCTCTCTCTCTCTCTCTCTCTCTCTCTCTCTCTCTCTCTCTCTCTCTCTCTCTCTCTCTCTCTCTCCTTTTTTTTTTATTTTTTTATTTGGTAAAATGGACCCTCGCTTTCTTTCTCTCTCGCACACATATGTACATATAGACATATACACATATATACATATAGACATATACATATATATAGATATATATATATACATATATATACATATATATATATACATATATATACATATATATATACATATATATACAGATATATATACATATATATACAGATATATATACATATATATACATATATATACATATATATACATATATATACATATATATATATATATATAGACATATACATACATAGATACATATATATATATATATATATAGACATATACATACATATATATACATATATATATAGACATATACATACATATATACATATACATATAGACATATACATACATATATACATATACATATGCAATATATATATATATATATATATCATATACATACACACACATATATATACATATACATACACACACACACACACACACACACACACACACACACACATATATATATATATATATATATATATATATATATATATATATATATAGTATAGATATATCCAATAAAGTGAGAAAACAAAATATTGTAGAACGCGATCGGAATAACTGATAGGTCAATCCAAAGCATCTCTCGAGAGTACTCCCTCGTGAATGAAGCATTCCATTCCGCAGTATTATTCTCCTTAAAGTAGATATGCCCTACCGCCAACGAGACACTCCCTCAAACATCTTTTGATATCGTGCACAGGAGCGGGTGAGCAGCTCCAAAACCCACCTGACTCTAGATCCATCCATTCACTGTCGCTGAGTTACCCTTGATGGTAATGAGATCAACCCTCAAAATCCACATCGCATAGGTAATACCTATCCAGGCTACCCTCAGCTTCACTTCCAAAACTGAAACATCGAAGATCAGCATCCTGCCAGCTGCAACTAGCTTATAATTCGGGCCTTGGATCACAAACCCACTCTACCTTTGCTGCTGCCGTGCCCTATCATGCTACTATTGAAGTTGACCTCGAGGAAGCTTGGAGATGAAAGAAACCAACAAGCTTTCTACATGAGGAAAAAGTAAGTCTCAAATATTCTGAGCTATCTCAGTCTCTCCGACATAGGATGGAAAGTGATCGCAGCAACCTTCATCAACGTTCTCTCTAAGGCAAACTTCATCACCTGTCTGCTGCCTTTGTAGATGTATGCGTTTCTGGCAAGCCCTGATATCTCAGCCTCTCTCAACACCCTCTCAAGATCCCAAATCTAGCCTTGTCCTTGTCCTTGCTGGTTCCAAAATTCAAACGCCATCTGAGTGCAGAGTAAAAAGTTTAGGAGGAGAATAGGAGGAGGAAGTTGGCCAAGGAGAGGAGGCCAATGGAGAGGGATAAAAGGAAAAGGAGATGCGGTGGAGGAGAGCGATTTGGGATCGGTCGGCGGAGAAGGGTTGAGATCGATGAAAAGGGCTAAGGAGGGAGGGGGTCGGTCGATGTGGGTTATGAATTTGGGGCTGATGGAGGGAGGGAGTCGAGTTTTGTTTGGAAGAGGAATGGAGTCCGACGACACTTATAAGCGTCGTAGGATTTTGGCTTCCACCGACACTTATAAGCGTCGATGCTTAATCCTTCCAAAGCTTGTAAGCGTCGGTAACGGGTAGCGCTTTGGCGACGCTAAGTAAAGCATCGGCATAACTTATTTTTTTTCGACGCTTTTAAGGAGCATTGTATTTTTTATTTATGATAAAAAAATTTGCTGACACTTTTATTTAGCATCCCTAATAATAGTTTTTGTTGCAGTGTTTCTTTCCCATCCTGTGCAATACGGAGACCCTAGAGTACGGTATCGTCCCGTACTGCCACATTGCTCCATGTGCTTGCACTTCTGCTTCCGAAGCTTTTGATAGAAGAAAAAAAAGTTGGCCGCGAAGGCGTTCGTAGTCCCCGCAGTTCACCATAGGACCCACCTTCCCACTTGGATTCTCCTCTCCTGCCCCTTTCCCAATTCGGTGGGCAGAAGAAAAATCTGTGGCTCGGAAAGTCGCAACTTTAATTTGCTGCAATATTAGAGAGGATGCTATCAGTCATCTAAATAGTACTGGATGATTTTATCTGTAATCCAAGTATACCAGTATTTTGTATGTGTATGACTGGTGCACGAGAAAGAAGTATTTCATGGATGGCCATGATATTATAGGGCAACGAAATGGTTAGCCATGTGGGATGGGTCTTCGCCACCGTTTTGCTCAAAGAAATTCTTAGCCATATGAATAGAAGAAGGGAAAGAAAAAGAAAAAAAAAAAATGATATGTCCTTACTCAGTGTCCGCTATCGGACAGACTGGGCGGAAGGCATCCGATTTCCACATTTAATCGATATCCGTGCATTTCGAACCTGAGCCACTCTAATGAAATTTTAGCTCCGTTCCAACCGTACTACCATCTTGGTGGCCCTTACTCAGTGTTTTGGCTACGAAGTTGTGAATCATGGTTAGCATGCGGCATTGCATCCAACTATGATTCCAAGTAGTGATGAATACATGTTTCTTAACATACCTGCTTTTCTTGCTTCTCCCTCCAAATATATATAACCTCGAGAGAGAGATGGAGTCAAGATGACGTATTCACTTAAAGAAGAGTCAACGTCATCCAAGGTTCTCAGGTTATGAGAACAGGAGAGTACTATTACGATGAGTATATGATGTATGGAATGAAGATATTCGTGGAATTATGGAGCTTGTAAGATAGCTGTGCACTTGTATTGGACAAGTAATGGTTAAGAAGGGAAAGAGAGTCACTATTGATTGTGGGGGTCCATACAGATATATATTTATTTTTTTATTAGCTATATACTGAATAAATTTTAAATATTTATATAGAACGAAAAAATTTAAATAATATTTTTTAGTTAGGTTTTTTTTTGAGAGTAATGTAAGCTAATAGAATTAAAATTAGCAGATCCTTTTGAGAGATGGTCGTTAAAAGACGGCTCCAGCTGCAACATGTCGTGGGCTCGAGGATATGTTCTTCTTTCTTTTTTTTTTGATTTTTTGGTGCACCGGCTCACAGCATACATATATAAGTACAGTTATTAAAGCCAAAAAAAAAAAGTTGATGAAAAAAAGTAAAAAATATCTATCTGATTTACCTAGAAAATTTTTTTCGAATGATGCGCTCCGAAGAAGACCATCCAATCAGCTACAGTGTTTACCTCCCAATAAACATGAATAGCTCTGAAGGAACCACAGTCTTTGCGATCCTTCGAATATTTTGGAGCAGAAACTGTCCATCTATTGCAGTGCGCCATTCTTGAATCTTCTCGATTATAGTAGCCGAATCTTCTTCAATATGGATACAATCATACTTAGAACGTACCTAGTATGGGAAAAATTTTTCCATGTCGCTGTTAGCTCGGCTCATGGCAATGCATATAAATTAGTCCATCTTAATTTATTTTAAACAGTAGATAATGGCAAATTTTTTGGGCCCCAGTATTCTCACCACTTTATTGAATGAAACAGCTCTGATACTTGAAGAGCCTTGCACGTCGCGTGCCCTTTCCCAAGGTGTGGAAGGGACCCCCATGACATGACTACTCTTAGACTTTGGCATTTGGAAGGCTTCCATGGAGTGGTGTGGCCCTTGCACATCACTGTTCCTTCTTTAATTACTAACATTCAAGTAGGGTGACGGATGCTTAGGGAGCCAAAGGAAACAACGAAGAAGAGTGGCTTCGTTCTGACATTTTTCCACAGGGTTTGTACATGCCTCTCCCTTTCTTACCAACTATATTTAATATTGGTATTTGGATGCTTGGTTGGTCCCCTTCTCTCTTTAGAGGGGGCTGATTCCAGAGCTGAGAATGACTAGTGGTTGCAAGCCCACCATTAACACACAGCTGGATGATCAACGGGGTTAATGGATAGGGCCTGGACCATTAGCTTGTGGATTAGGTGACCTATGGCTAATTATTTGTACCAAAAAGTCTAAAGACTTGTTTAATTTATGGAAAGAAAAGAAAGAAAGAAAATAAATAAATAAATAAATAAAATATTTTATATTTGATTAGAGTTTTTTAAAAAGAGAGATGGAAAACAAGATTTTTTACTTTTTACGAGGAAGAAAAATTCACGTGGAACAAAAAAAAATCTAATTTTTACTGGTTGAAAATTATGATTTTTTTTTTTTTCAAAAAATGTCCTAAAGCTCTTAGATAGAATATTGTAAGATTTTTCTCTGAGTATAACAAATATTTTACATAACTTTTATAGAAAAGTAAATGCTTAATCAAATATAAACTAATTTAGAATGTGCCATTTTTCATGATCAATAAAATATGTAAAAAATATTTTTTCAGATACTATATATCCAGATAACAGTTTTTCAAAAAAATATATATATTTTAGTAAGAATTTTTTTTTTCTTTTCTACGAGCAGCCCAGCAAGCCTCTCCTAAATCATGACATTATTAGAAAGCGGAATCCAATATTAAGACCTACCATTCTGTGTGAGGTACTTGGGATTCAATTTTCCAAAGTTTCCATGGAGTCAGTGCAGTAGTTTAGGCCAAATAGAAGCGACATCCAAATTTCGCAGGACCACTCCAACGTCCGAGAGAGAACTACCAAAATGTTTGGTCCTTTTATGTCTCTTGTACTTCAAAGATTCTCTTTTGTGTTTGTGATATACGTGCTTCAAATTTTCATTTAAGTTAATGTATTAAAAGTTTATATTCATCAATAGAGATTCTTAAAGTTAGATTAATGTAATAGCATGTAACTAGTTAAAAGAGGAAGAAGTCTTTGATAGATGGGCATGATCCTATCAATTGATGAGACATAAGATGAGATGCAAACATGCATAATTTGTTGAAGAGAAAAGGTAATCAAGGATAGTTCTCTCAATTGATGAATTATATTCATTCAATAAATATTCCTTTCTTAGGAGTCACAACCATTAGTTTGGTGATGGAATCACAGTCTCCTTTTCGCTTAATAACCAGCAAAGTCATAATTTGGTTTGGAAAATGTATTCTTCCTCCCTTTTCTTCAAAAATGCAGGGATAAAAAGACATTTATTCTTTTTTGCATTTGGAAGTCTCCAATTATATTCAAATTCAAGCTAAGCTCCAATGTATGCTCCTAACCATGCTTAGCTATAATAACTCAACTTATTATTACTGTATTTATGTGATTGGTAATCTCAGCCCTTGGGTCAAGCACTATGTTGTATCCAACCCTAGCTAGTTGGTTTAGCAATCTGTTTTTCAAATACTCTCACTTGCAACAGTTTGACTACAATTAAGTTGTTCTTTTTTGGAGTTATTTTTTGTAGCTTCAAATACCTATGTGAACAAGCACCTAAAGCAACTCAATTACAATGAACCATCATCAGTTGCAAGATTGTGCATGTTTGCAAATACTTTTTAATGATTAAATGTATCATTTTAAGTCATTGCCTTTCGAAGAGATCAGTTTTAAGAATTAATGTGACACAACCATGTCTAAAATTCCATTTAAGTAGCCCTCGTCCACCAACAACTTTGATATGATTGATCCATAGATGTGAAGGGTGAGAGAAATAATTGTTGGGCTGAAGTCAGAGATCTAGAATTTTTTCTTTCAACTTTCTTTCCAATTCTTTAATGTTATAAACACCTGTAACCTATAATACTTCTAACTTAGGCATAAATTAAAATCATTTCCACCATCAAAATTTCAAACTGGAATGGAAGGAAAATTTGATCAGCCCGACAGCAGAACTGGTCAGATTTCACTTTGCAAACGTTGACAAGCAAGGAAGGGGGACCATTTTTTCCTTTGTATTAACTAACCTATGAAAAGTGAACTTAACTATCTAATCTTCAAAGCCATTTAAACACCAGCATCAGAAAATTCAGAGGAAGACTTGATCAAAGATCGGTATTATAGTTCATTTGTGCCCTAGGCTCCAATTAATTAGAACCTGCAGCAGAAGCAGGTAGTAAAAACAATCCTATCAAGTCAGGACTCTGAACTTTAAAAAAAAAAAGATTAAAGTAGTGATGCCATCAAGGTCGGAAATCTCCAAAGATGTAAGGTATTGGGGCCTAGGTCTTGAATTAATGCAGCCAAAAATTCAACAACACAAGGCCACCAAAAATCAAAGTGATGACAACTCGGGTTGGTTTTGGATCCTGTGTAGGTCTTTGGATTTTTCAATTAACAATGCATCTCTGATGCCTCTCCATCAATGCTTTCTCAGATTCTTATTAATCCTGTCTTTGTAGGTTAAGGACATCAACATGGAGACAAGCAATCAAAGCCTATAAACAAGCTCTATTGTTCCTTCATTATCTCCTTCACTGTCCTATGCAGTTGGATGGGATGTCATGGCATTTCAAAATATATGTTGGGGGCTATAATGCATATAGTATAATTAAGGTTCATGCCCTTCCTTTAAATCCTGGCCAACTTGGGATTCACGAGATTAATGAGAGGTTATTATAAACTGAAGAAGTTTACCTGCTAACCTGAACAACCGCTGGCTGGTACATTTGGCTCAGATTATTGAATTGCAACTTTGCAAGTCACATATTAAAATTGGTCATGGGACTGAATCAGTAAGAGATGACCTCTAGGGCTCCTATTGGAGTAGGACAAACTATCTTACTTACAAAAAAACAGGCCTATCTTTCATGAAGGATTCTATAGTTTTGTAAAGGTTCCATAGGAGCGAAAAATTGCAAGGAAAATGCTTCGGGGCTCCTATTTTGTGCACACAAAAAGTTCCAGATTGATGCTGGCCTAGCAACTCAACATTCAACCATATCATTCATGTATTGGCTAGGCATTAAGTCTCGCAAGAGATACCAATTCTCCCATATCATATGGTACGAGGAACTTTTCATATGTAGCATTTCTCAAATGAACAAACTATGGAAGGTAACAAAAAACTATTAGAAATCTGACTATTGCAATCTTCTATTTATTATAATTTATGATATTATTATATTGTATTTTAAAAATAGTTGAAAAAGGGAGAAACAAATTGTAGTGCATCACATGGGCTAATATTAATGACAGGAGTTTCTATACGAAAGTTCAGCTTATATTGAGTTTTCCATTTGCTATATGAACGACAATATTATATGGAGTTTTTACACGACCATAATTAAAATTTATCGTTTAACATGCAATAGAAATTGAGCTATTGAAGTCTTTTATTTATTCCAATTTGTTATATTGCTATATTGCATTGCAAGAATATTTGATAGAAGGAAAAAAAATTGACTGGTGCACCGTCTAGGTTATGTGCTAGTTTAGAACAATAATACTCTATTGAAATTTGATGAGGGCAGGACTCAAACTCAAGTCACTGTTCAATTGCCGATGACTTCGTCAATTTATACGTCATCGTCCTCTTACCACTTAATTACTATATGCATATGGGCTATGTCCTTAACTAATACAAAACGAGAGAGCCTTTGACTGCTCACCTAATTGAACATGCCACATCATAATAGTGCTTTCAAGACTAGCTAAAAAAATATAGCCACCAACTTTAGTATAACTATGAGCAAGTGAAAAAAAGGATAAAATGAGAAATGGTAAAAACTTACAACCCCAATTTTTATCCCTTAAAATAAGAGCTCTTAGCAAGGAGATTGAAAAATGTGCATAGATAGATATATCCATATTTATTTAGCTAATGTCATAACTCTATATCCTAAATTTTAAGAGATGAAACTTTTCATCGATCTAAGTTAATGCACATATTTTGGAAACTTCTTAGAATCTCGAACCCGGATCAACTTGTTAAGCACCTCCATGCTTCAAGTGTCTATTGAAGAATCTACTTACCTACACCCACAATTATCTCCTACCTCCAGTTTTGGCTACTAAACCCTAATCTAAATCAATGGACTTTAATGGCACATAAAACTATGATGTCATAATCTTGTCCCAACTTATACCTTGGTAGTTCATCAAAATAGCCAATTCCATAGTTCACTACACAATATATGTTCTTTCCTTTCAAAAAAAAATATTGTTTAGTTAAGTAAATTCATCATCCAGGTAACTTCATGCCACATATCAACTGAATATTGTAATTCTTCCACGTATCACAACCAAACCCAGTGTTGTACACATGCCCTAAAAGGATGCAGGTTATATGCAACCAAATATTAACACGACACTATTGTCTTCGTTAATCGATCACCTAACATCCTCATAAACTGAGAAGAAACATGTTATATGCAACCATATATTAACACCTTATTACCTCTCTACAAAACATCCCCATAGATGGTGTAAATCCACTTCGACATGATTCATGGTGAATGTTGGACAGTTAATTTGTAGTCATGAGAAGTTTCTGTAAAAATTGGAGTATTCAACCCTTTAATGTATCTCTGAGGGACACATCACATTTTTCATGTCCATGCATTAGCATGAATCACTATGACGTATTACTGCAATTCAAAAGAGTGATTAACATATGACTTCTTTGACTTCAGGTACACATCCTTACCATTGAATATGGTGCATAGTCAATTCGCATAATTCGACAGCATAACAACATCACGCTAATCCATTGGTAACTCCTTAATTGCAGTCTTCCAGAAAACATTTTTAATTAAACTTTCAAGGCATTGCTAACTAAATTTTTTTTTTTCACATTGACTAACTTGACCTAATGAAGTTCATACACGAGCTACGATACAACATCTTCTTGATTCCATCAACAACCATCCAGATCAAATCAAACAAGATCCGAAATTCCAGTAAGTCTAGGCATCTTTTTTTTTTTTCCCTCAATACGGAGCCTAGGCATATTTTAATAAAATAAAATGGTCTCAAAACCCTTCTTATCTAAATCTCACATTGATCTCTCCAAAGGAACGACTCACCCACATTTCCCTATAAATGAAATCCTTCCAAAGGAATGCTTCGCACACATTTTTCTCCTAACGAGCAGCTTACCTACATGTATCCGTAGGAGCCAAAAATATATTATTTAGCTTCCTTAACCTATATAAATATTCAGTATCTTTCTAGCACATAACCATACAGGATTAAACATAAACCCTAGCATCCAACTCTCCCATGTTTCTCTTCTAAGGAATAGCTCATCCACATTTTCCTATAGTAGTCCTTCCAAAATAAACGCAGCATAAAACCGATGTAAGACTAAGTATAAGCCATGGCATCTAGCTCAACCAAGTTTCTCTCATAAGGAACAACTCATCCACATTTTCCTATATCAGTCCTTCTAAAGAAGACCCAACAAAATATTATTTTGGTGTATTTGATTTACCTATATTTCTCTCCCAAGGAGTGGTTCATCAGCATATCCCTATAGTAGCCTTTTCAAAGTAGGCTCAGGTAGACCCAAAAAAATTATTATTTGAAAATTTTGGTCGGTATAAATGTCCAAGTATATAATTGAAGTTGGATTAGCGCTAGAATCTAAATTCCATCAAATCCTGTCAAAATATTTCAGAAAATTTACTTCCAATATTTATTTGGATTTTTTTTGGATCTAATATAACAACGACGTATAACTAAACAAATACCAGCTCAGATTGTCACATCTCTTTCTTTTTCTCCCTCTCACGGCCGGAGCTAGAAAACTCCGCCAGAATCCGCTTCCACCACCATTCTCTATATTTTCGGGGACCGGCGCCCGGATCTTCCATCCTCACCGTTCTCCTCCGCCGGCGGTTAAATCCCCTGGGGATTTTGACCGACTGCGGGAAATGGACTCTCGTTTCCTCCCTAATGGGGATTTTTGACCGGCCGCGGGAAATGGACTCCTGAAACCTTCAAGAGCAGAGAGCCAAGCCATCGAAATGGAGGATTCCGATTGCTCTGTTTCGCTCTCCAACCTCATCTGCCAAGAAGATGGATCAACTCTTCTCCATGGCGATGGTGATGAAGAGGAAAAGAGTGATATGGTAACGGTTTATAACGATGGCTGCATTTTCTCGGAAACAGAGGAGGATGACTACATCGACATGCTGTTCTCCAAAGAGAGCGTCCGTTCCGACAGCAGAGGAAGCAGAGTATATGATGACTCCTCCGAAGATTGGCTGAAATGTGCTCGCTCTGATGCCGTCCGATGGATTCTGAAAGTCGGTATCGATCCATTTAAATCCATTCATTTCATTCTCCAATTCTTATCTTCTAATCGCAGCCAATTTCTTTTTAACAGACCAAGGCTTGCTTCGGCTTCTGCTCGAAGACGGCATACATGGCTGTGACTTATCTCGATCGCTTTCTCATGCATCGAAGAATTGATGATGTAATGATTTGCTTCATTTTCTGACTCTGTCTTGCTATCTGATTCTTTAGTTCTGTCTACTGAATGATTCTAGTGTAATCGATCAGAAGGGAAAGATTTGGGCTGTTCAGTTACTGTCAGTGGCTTGTTTGTCTCTGGCGGCAAAGATGGAGGAATGCAAGGTCCCGGCGCTGTCGGAGTTCCGATATGATTTTAAGAGCAATCTGATACAAAGGATGGAGTTTCTTGTTCTGAATACATTGGAATGGAGGTTGAATTCAGTAACTCCATTTGCATATCTAAGTTATTTTGCGTCCAGGTTACAAGAACACAAATGGAGTAATTTGATGGCAAGAGCCATTGGATTTATTTTTGCAGCCACTGGAGGTTGGTCGCCATCAATTTATGAAATTCTTTAGGCTGTTGGATTGGAGTTCATAAGCTAAGGACTAATAATACTCTCTCTTCTTCTTTTTTCAGTGATGAATTTAGTGGATCATCGCCCATCGGTCATAGCGGCTGCAGCAACTCTGGCCGCGTTTGATGAAAGATTAACTCAAAATTTAGCTGAGTTTAAGAAGAGAACAATCTCGCTACGTGGATCACTGGAGACTGTAAGTTTTAACTTTTTGATTGGAATTTATATAGATTTAGTATCTCCATAAGGAAAGTTAGGAGAGAATGGAAGTGATGAGTAGGTGAACTGTTATTATCCTGTGCCAGGAGCATGTGTTCTCCTGCTATTGCCTGATGATTCAGGAGTCACACAAGGAGAAGCTGAAACCATCAAAGAATTTAATTGCCACCACCTCTTTCACAGCAAGAAGCAGTAAGAGGAGAAGGTCAGAATCGCCGCATGCCGAGTAGAAATCAATCAAATGGAGTTGAGATGGAGTTCAGAGACCCAGGCAATGGTTATTTTTTTTGTTTCAGGGTCCATGGGGCATGATTTGATTCTCTACTTAAGTCAGATTTTCTAATTGATGGATGACTTAGCTTGAAAAGGTTTGGTTTTTAGTTTTTGAGGTCAACTTTCTCACACTAGTTGGCGTAAAAAGAAGGGAGGAAAAAAAAATAAAGGCAAAAGCTACAGCTCAAAGTTACAAAAAGGCTGACTACGAGGAGATAAACCCCAATAGGCCATGGCACATAGTGATTTTTGTGAATAGGAATGGATGGATTCCTTTTGGTTTATAGCCCTTGTCATTCATTCATGAATGCTTGCCCATATTCGTTGTAATTCCTTTACTGTTTTTGTTTGTCCTGAAGTGTGATGTGGTGAGACCCATGGGACCTGTGGAGGGATCCTTGTGAACAGTAGTATTGAAAGTCCATTGCTATTTGAGGTGGAGGTATTTGGGACGCTTTGATGAGTCTTGGAGAGAACTTCAAAGCAGCGAGATGGCATTGGCCCTGTCCCACAGGGCCTCGATCGTGTTTTGTATTCTAATTCCTCGTAGCGCACTCACATCTATGTGTAAGTGAGACGCTGATTTACCAAAGAAAAGGAAAAAATGAAAAAAAAAAAAAGCAGTGAGAGAGTGCTGGTATGATCAGATGCACTTGGGTTGCAAGCTGGCCAGCTGAAAGCTTGTAAAGTGGGTGTAAACTGTGATTGGATTTTGCTTGGTCTTGGGAATGAGATGGTGCTGCCTTTATTGTTTTGCTTTGTGCTGTGTCATGAAGCCAGAACCGAGCTTTTTGCTTGTGGAGAATCTAAATGACTGTTCATGAATATGGAGTAATTGTCTCTCTCATGCTGCACGGCAACCCTCAGGATGTTTCACCGAAAGATATTTCGTATGGAGATCAAAAGTTCTGTTGTTTTTTTTTTTCAAACTCCTACAGGGAAAAGGCCAGACTAAAAGACGCTCAACTTTATATGAAAGAGAGATCTCTCTCTCCATGGCTGCAAAAAAGAGTCCACAAGTACTGCCCCTAAGAACATTGGACATATCATCCATATGATGATCACACATTATTCCATGGAGCTTCACCTTAAACAAGGGATGATAAATCTATATGTAGTACGAGTTACTGTTTTCTTTTTGCAGTAAAACCAGATTTTTATTTACAGCAATCTACAGTAAATACATGTATGTATCAGAAAATAAAGTATATGCCAATATGATTAGCCATATATGTTTACTGTCCAATCAGTATGTAACAATTCAGGATCTTGCTCAAAAAATCTAGTCATAAGGTATTATTTGGTTCTTTGATCCTGTATAAATATCCGAAATCTTCTTGGTAATTAATCGATGTAGGACTAAACAAACGCTCGCATGGATCCTACTCCTAAAAGTATATGCCATGTCATAAGAAAGTAGAATAAAAGCTTTTCTCCCGGAAAAATTTCAGAAATTGATGTATTTGATAATAACGTAATCATTAGTTACTAGTTTATGTCCGATGTTCTGAATAGTCCAGGGCTTGGTCCACATAACCATTGAAGGCCTCACCTTAGCTTGTAACATACAAAAGTATTGGATGTTGAGTGATAAAAGAAGGCCTAGTGCTGCCAATTTCTTTCATGCCAGTCCAGCACGTGGGCGGTGCTGTTTTCCAATGGGGAAGGGGACATTTTGCGAGTCTTCCATGCCTCAAAGCTGGTGTGAGGCCTTATCACTCACTACTGTCTGATCTCTGAGCGGATGGTTGGAAATGAGATAAACTTCTTTAATCCCTGTGAGATCCCTCTTCTCCATGCAGTCAGAAAAAAAAAAAGAAAAAGAAGAAAGACTGAGATGTGGGTTGGTTCAATGGAGTACCACTGGCTCTGGCACAGCAGCAAGGGAAAAGGTTTTTAAAAAAAAAACATCCAAGAGTTGCTTGATCTGTGGCCTTAGGAATTTACACATGAAGCCTGCCCATCACTGCAGACTAAGGATCTCTACCCCCACAAGAAAAGTGAATAAAGAAACAAAGCTAACCGAGGATCAAGGAGAAGAGAACAGAGTGCCTCATTTTGAGTTGGTCAACAAAATATTTCTATGGGCTCCAGTGAATGATGGGACTGTCATTATATAATATTTCAGCAAACAGGGGGGCAAAGACCTGCAATGCAGTGGTGTGTGAAGTACAAAGTACAGAGTCTTTGGTGTATTTTGCCCATGCAAGCCTTTGGATTGGATATAGATGGAAGGATGTCAGTCGATCTTAATTATTTTTATGACAATTGTAGTGACAAGGCATAGATTGGGTTTTCCCTTCCACTGTGTAACATTAAAGGGTATCTCTCAAAATGGTTTATGTAGCCAAATCAAGTGCAATGTTGGCTGCAGGGGCGGCCCAATACATTTGGGGGCCTTAGGCGAATTCATTAGAAGGGACTTTTTTTATTATTATTTAAATAATAATTTTTTTAATAAGTATAAAAATATTTTTAAATTTTTATTTAAAAATAATTCGCCTAGCTTTTTGAGAAGCAAAATTACTAATTAAACTTTTATACTCAAGATCCATTAAAATACTATTTTCAATCGATAATATAGCTAATCCATTTAATCTTTCTTGTGACATAGTTGATCGCAAATAAGATTTTATCAACTTTAATTTTGAAAAACTTCTTTCAGCAGAAGCAACTGTTACAGGTATTGTTAATAATATCCTATATGCAATGCATGCATTTGGAAAAGAATCTGTTTTTTTTATAAAACTTAAAAAATCAATAGGAGTACTAGTTTCTGTTTGTAAAAATTCTTTTAAAATTTTTAACTCTGAAAACAGATCAATACCATCAATATCAGAATATTCACCATGCTTTAAAAAGTTTTCAAGATTAAGACAACACTTTTTCAAATCATCTTCATTCAAAGATTTTAACTTTCTAAAATTAAACAAAAAACCAAAAACATTTTCATATATGGTAAATTGTTCAAACCTATTTTGAATTGAAAAAATAGCTTGATCTACTATATATAAAAAGTAATCAATTCTAAAAGATTCTTCAGCTGATCTTGTTATCTCATCATCATTATTTTCATCAAAATATTTTTTTCTACGGATCACACGTTTTTCACGAAATATAGGTTCTATTTCCATTTTATTTGCAATTTCTTTAGATGAATTCAAAGCATTCATGAATCCATTTTCTCTATAACTTTTCAAATAAGAAAGAAGACCTTTTAATTGATCTATAGCAACATCAATATGCATGTCTTCAGATTGTAAAATCTTACTAACTGAGTTAACAGCAAACAATATATCATACCAAATATTCATGCCTAATAAAAATTCAAAATTTTCAATCTCATATGTAGCTAAACATGTGGCTTCACTCTTTATTTTAGGATCTTCACTAGTTTCCGCTAATTGAACTAAAGCATCTCTTATTTTAGGAGCTTGGTTTTTAATTGCTTTGACACTTTCAATACGACTTTCCCAACGTATTTGTGACAAGAGTTTAAGAGTTAATGTGGATATATTATCTTGTAAAATTTTCCATCGTTTTGTAGAAGAAGAAAATAAGGTATAAATTCGTTGTATCACTCCAAAAAAAGATATAGCTTTAGGACACGAGTTAGCAGTATCACATAATACTAAATTCAAGTTATGACATCCACATGGTATGTAAAATGCTCTAGGATTTATATCTAATAATCTTCTTTGTACACCTTGATGTTTTCCTTTCATATTAGATCCATTATCATACCCTTGTCCTCTTATATCATTAACCTCAAGTTTATGTTTTTCTATTATATTTATAAGTTCATTAAAAAGGCCCTTTCCAGAGGTATCATCTATTTCTAAAAATTCTAAAAAATATTCTTCTACTTTTACTGAACTTGTTGAAGTATCTACACATCTTAAAACTAGGGTCATTTGTTCCTGATGGCTTGCATCAGGAGTGCAATCAAGTATTACAGAAAAATATTTTGCTTCTTTAATCTTTTTAAGTATTATAGCTTTAATTTCAGATGCTAACATTTGAATCAATTCATTTTGAATATTATGACCTAAATAATGATTGTAAATTTCACCATGTTGAATACGTCGAATATGTTCTTGCATTATTGGATCAAATTCTGCAATCGTTTCAATAAAACTTAGAAAATTTCCATTATTGCTTTGATAGATCTTTTCATTCTTTCCTCGAAATGCTAAATTATTTTTTGCAAGATTTTTTACGACAGCAATAATTCTAAATAGAACTTTTTTCCAATGATCCTTCTCTTGGTTTATTTGTTCTTGGAGATTTTTATCAATTGTATTATTTTTTAGCAATCTCACTTCTAACTCAATCCACCTATTCATGCTAATGATATGTTCATTAGTTGTTTCATGACTTTTAAGCTTGATACCTAGATTTTTCCAATCCCTACTTCCTTCATTGACTAATTGACTCGTGCTAGACTTTGAATCAAATAATTTACAGCAAAAACAATATACTCTATCCAAATCTTTCGAATACACTAACCATTTTTTATTTGTTTTTCACCATTAGGTAACTTACAAATATAATATATCGTAGAAAAGTGTCTATTGTTTTCATCCTTAGGAAAATGAAAATCATAATCCCTAATTGGACCTCTTTCCACTATTAGATCTCTAAATTTTGTATCAATTATTTTCCATTGACTAGGATCATATAAATTTGTAGGAATAGAACTAGTTTCACAATCTTTTTCCTTGTTTATCCTATCTCCATCTGACTCTCCATTGTGTTCTTCACTAGATATTGTTTCACTGGCAATCTCATTTTTTAACTCTATTTCGGATGCCTGTTCTATTGCTAATTCTTGAGTTGAATTTGATGTAGTGTTATGTTTGTTTGTAACAACAAATCTATCTAGAGCTCCTTTTTGAGATTGAATGAGTTTATCGATTTTTCTTTTTTTTTTTTTGAGTTTTTCATACCCACAGTCATATTTTCTATTAGACATTTTAATCTATAAATAATATTATCAAACTAAGCAATTAAAAAACCACCACAAACAAATCAAAATATAAAAAGTTAAAAATGATAAAACTTAATTGTGTCAAGAAAAACAAACTCGGGTCCCGACAAGTAGTGCCGAACTTAATTGTGTCGAGAAGAGGTGGAATAGTTCCGAACTCGACAGCGAGAAGAGGCCGAATAGTGCCGAACCGCTGAAGTAGTGAAGTCACAACCAATCTACAATTGAACCAAAAAATAACAAATTTTAAATTAATTACTTAACTAAATATAATTTAATTAAACCAAAAAATAATTAATAAACTAAGTAACTACATACTACAGTTACTTACTCACCTCAGTGGGATTGGGGAATCGGGATCAGTGGACTGTAGACAGTGGCACAGTGCCACAGTGGGAACTGGGATTTGGGAACAGCCGAACCTCGGGAGGTGGCCCGGTGGGACCGTGGGACTGGGAGCCTGGGAGTGGGAGGAGGTCGGGTGTCGGGTCCGTCGGCTGTCGGGACTTGGGATTTGGGAACCGGGAACCCCGAGGACGAGGAGGCCGCCGGCCGGAGCGGCGGAGGAGCTGAGGTCTGAGGAGAGGACGGGGCCACCGCCGGCACCGGTCACAGCCTCACGGGAGGCCGAGGACGGCGAGTCGGCGACGTCGGCGAGAAGAGGATGGGACTGAGGCCTCACCGCCTCGGCCCTCGGTCGCCGCGGAGTCGGACGTCGGAGGAGCCGAGGACGGCGACTCGGAGTCGGCGAGGACGCTGGACGCCGAGGAGAGGACGGAAGTCACGGGACTCTGCACGGACGCACAGTGGACCGGACGTCGGCGAGGAGAGCAGAGAGCTAGAGAGGGTTTTGCAAGCCGAATAGCCGATCTGCCCTGCCGAGTAACGAGACCGAGTGCCGAGAACCGGAGAAGGTTCCGGCATTAAAAAGGCGGAGAAGGGGAGAGTCGGACTGTCGGAGAGAAGGGGGGAGCCGGGGAGGAAAAAGCCGTTGCCCACTTGCCCGTTGCTTGTCGAGTGTCGACGACTCGACCGCTCGACCACCGACCACGCCATCGCCCGTCGCCCGTCGCCAGTCGCCGCAATCGGCCTCAGCCTTTCACCGTTTTACGTCGCGTCGCCGCCGCCCAAACCCGCTGCCCACTCCGCCACTCGGCCACTCCCTCCATAGCTGATAGCCCATAGCCATAGGCATAGCCAGTCCCCTCCGCGATAGCCTTGAGCTGAAATTAAAAAAAAAAAAACAAGTGGGTGGTGGCCCGTGGGGGCCTTCCCTGGGCCCGTGGGAGCCTTAGGCGGTCGCCTAAGGCTCGAGCCGGCACTGGTTGGCTGCCCACCTCTCCCAACCATACATTGGGTTCTTTCATGAACTAGCATTTAGCTTGGATGGTGCAGTAGTGTCAAAGATGTCTGTCTTTAAATTGGTGAGATAAAAGAGCTCTTGGATGTATTGAATATTTGAATTGATTCATACAGAGTCATCTAAACCATTTGAATTGATTCATTAGTATTCTGTTCTGAATAGAGCAAACATAGTTAGCTTGTTGGTTTCAGCCTCAGGATCATAGTTCCCAGTCTGCTCTTTTCTAAGGAATTAGGTAATTCTTTGCACAGAAATTGGATCTGCTTAAGGTAGGATAAGAACATTCATCCTTATTTATTTGCATGAATTGTTTTTTTTAGGTGCGCAGAAAGACTTCTGAATTTTTTAGGTGGATTCCAGTAACATACTTGATACTCCGGTAACAAAATATTCTCTTATTAAGACCGTAGATATAATGAAAAATAGAGATTATGACAAAGTAGGCTTGCCATGATGTGAAAGGCATGCACTTTGGAGAACGCTTTGGGAGAGCTAGGAGAAATAGGGAAAGATTTAGCATGTTCAGGACTCATCATATAAACCTCTACAATAAACTCAGTTTTCATATTATGATGAATTGTAATATGAACCAGATTGATCCGCTTCAATTTGCAATTTGTGATTTGCTTATGATTTAACAAATTAGTTGACTTTCTGCACAAGTTCTATGCCTGCTCTCATATACTCATTCCTCACCTTGACCTCTTCATTTGTACAACAAATCTGTCTTGACAAAAAACACAAACTAAGTCCATGCGTGCCGAACATGTAGCGCCATTAAATAAGACATGGTGCATGGTGCATCATGCAAATCAGAATTGGATCTTATTGGGTTGTAATTTGATTCATCTCTGAGCTATATAACCCTGAGGTGTGAGGACATATACAAGCATAAAAATTTAAGTGGTGTGAGGACAAGTGAATTATTATAGCAAGAAAAACAGAGAAATGGAAGTAGAAAAAGATAATAATGATTCATAGGTCAATTAACAGGAGTCTATCTTTCATTCCTTTCCAAGCAGATACACATTAGAGAGCAAATCAAGAAAACACATGGAGGGAAGCAGGATACCTATCACCAAGCCTTTCTACAAGTTCAAAATTCATCACTTTAACAATAGAAAAGAATGTTAGATTTCTAGGCCTAGGTCCAGTACAGAATGAGTTTAGATGGCATGACATTTCGTACAGATCATTAAGACAAGCTCAAAAATATGAGCAGATTATTTTCTTCGTCTTCATGGCCTTTCTGCATGACGTGCTTGATAATTGTTTCTACTTACCCAGTGATGCAAAAGCCCATGGAGCTAGCCATCTGAAAAGGCCTGGAAAACCGCAGGCACCAGTTTTTGCCATTGTTGATCTTTCACCTGGATTCCACAGGAATCATTTTGATGGCAGCAGCAACAGGCATGCCAAGAAAACCGATGAACATGCTCAAAAACCACTGATTGAATGTAAGCGGGGCTGTGCTGGCAAAATCTCCAAGGAGTTGAACAATAAAAAATTGGAAGATGACGGTGATGGTAATGACAGCCATAAACACATAGTTCTCCAAGATGCCCTGAAACACATTTATTTTCTCCATCTCTCTAGAGCTAATCTCATTGAAAACCTGCACAAGAAGCTCTAGAAATTAGTGTGATTTAAGTGTCTTGGTTTAATCCATCAAGAACCACTTGCCAGCCTTCACTAAATAACTGCATGCACTAAAGAATATGAAGACAAGTTCATTAAGGGTGAACATATAAGATGATGCACATACAGTATCTTCTAATCAGGTCAACAGCTCAGCAATTCTCATGCCCATCTAAACAGTTTTCAAGTGATGTAATTATAGGGAGGTATCTATTTAGGGCAAAAGCCAATATAATAGTTTATCAAACAGCCTTTAAGATTCATTATCTAGTCTAAGGTGACAAATTTATCAAATTGTCTTTATTTGGTTTAAACGTTGTTAAATGGAACTTTGATAAAAGAAAACAAATTCTATGTTGAATTTCATAAATAAGGTTCGAAGCATATGGACCATATCTTTTGCAAATATTCAAAATAATTTGCCAAACCAATAGGCCTAAAAGAAAATAACGACAAAGTTCCTAAGAGAGAGCACAGATGTCATGATTTACCTGACAAAAGACAAACGAATTGAAAATAAGCGTATTAAGTGTAAGATCAGAATCAGGGCCCTCAAGTTGAAATAGCCCTTTCCCTTCTGCCTGGAGATACCATATTACGATAAACTGATAGAAGGCTTGTCCCAGGATATTCCTCCACATTATGTTGCTGATAAAGTTCCCTTTCCTTCCAACAGGAGCTCTTTTCATCAAGCCTTCATTAGGTGGCTCAGTGGCTAAAGCAAGAGCTCCAAGTGTATCCATGATCATGTTGACCCAAAGCAGCTGAACAGCAGTTAAAGGAGCAGTTCCTATAATGAGATATAGCAAGAGGAAAAGAACTATGAGGAGTGCAAGAGGATAAAAACTATGAGGAGTGACTCAAAGCATGTGAATATTCAATAAATGTTAAGTATTATATACCTGTTAAGCAGGCTGAAGAGAAATTAACTATGAGAGCAACCATATTAACAGTCAACTGGAACTGCACAAACTTTTGAATATTTATGTACACAGAACGCCCCCATTTTGCCACAGTCACAATAGTTGAAAAGTTGTCATCAAGAATAATTACATCAGCACTCTCTTTTGCGACCTGCATATAAGAATGCAATTGAAAACATATTGATGACAAGGTCCAGTAGAATCCTCCTAAATAAGCATGCTAAAAGATGATGGAATTCACTGCAAAAATGAAAACTGTGCTTTGTTATTAGCAAACCTAATTACTGAAAAAGTTGAACCATTGGAAAGCGAAACTTATACATGAAACAAACACAATACTGGATATCCATGACAAACATATTCACAACATCAACAGTAACATGCCCCCTAGTTCAAGCCATGGTTTGAGAAAGACTAGTGTCAAACTAATTGAAAGAAGTGTAAGGATGTATAAGTGATCCTTTAACAGATAATTTACAAGGCATAATCGCTGCAAAGCAGATAATTATGTAAATAATAGCTGAATAACTGGCATGTCTTCACTCTCCTGGCTGTGACAGATAAGGAAGCTTCCATGCAAGATATACAGCACAACAACAAACAGGGAAAAAAGTACCTCAGTTCCTGCAATCCCCATAGCAAGTCCAATATCTGCCTCGTGAAGTGCTGGAGCATCATTTGTGCCATCACCAGTCACAGCAACTACTTCACGGAACACCATGCGCAGGTGTTCAACCAAGGTATGTTTGTCTAATGGCGAAGATCGAGCCATCACCTGGTAAATTAAAGCATTAGCAAGTAGATGAGGACTAATTAACGAATCAAGTATATAGTGTATACATCATTATGAAAATAAAAGAAACAGAACCTGAAGTTTTGGAATTAAAGCATTCATTTCCTCCGGACTCTTCTTTCTGAACTCTGGCCCTTCAATAGCTACCCCATCATCAGTAAGAATACCACATTCCCGGGCAATAGCCTTTGCTGTGTTTATGTTATCTCCAGTGACCATTCTCACAGTTATTCCAGCAGACCTACAAATTGCAACTGAATCCTTCACGCCTGGACGAACAGGATCTTTAATACCCACAATTCCAATACATGTATATCCTTCAGTAGGAATTTGTTCCTCAACTGAGAAACTATTTTCAATTTCCATATAGGCAAGGCACAATGTACGAAGAGCTTCATTAGCAAAGCTTTCAATTGTATCATTGAGATGACGAACTGCCGCTTCATCAAGGGGAACAGCATTACCTGCAGGATCTAAAACCTTATTACAAGCAGCCAATATAATTTCCGAAGCACCTTTGGAATGGACACGGAGTCCTCCTTCTGGAAGTTGGAGAACCACCCCCATTCTCTTCTTCGTGGAATTAAAAGGTTCCACTTTTACAAGTTTAGTTGCTTGACGCACGGCCTGAAAATCTCCACCAAGTGACAAGGCAAACTCCAACAAAGCAGTCTCAGTTGGTGTTCCGAGAATTTCAAGCTTTCCATCTTGGTTGATCACAATTTCTCCACTGGTATTATTGAAAATAGACTGCAGAAGAATTTTCACTACAACATCTGGAAGTTGGGAGCCCATACTACTCACCTTCTCAGGGTTACTTACTTCATTAATCTCTCCACATATACAAGCCTTCACAACAGTCATGTGATTGGTCGTTAGTGTACCTGTCTTATCACTGCAGATGGATGTTGCTGAGCCCATAGTCTCACAAGCAGCAAGATGGCGCACTAGCGCTTTATCATTCATCATCTTCTTCATGGCAAAAGCAAGGCTCAAGGTCACAGCTAAGGGCAGCCCTTCAGGAACTGCAACAACAACTATGGTCACAGCAATCGCAAAAACCTCCAACAACTTCAATGCATCATCCCCTGACCAGCTCAAGTATGAACCATCTAGAATTTTACGTCTAATTAGGCTTTCTGAAAGCACTGCGAATGTCACAACTGCAAAAAACAGACCAATTTTCCCAATGATAGTTGCCACTCCATTCAATTTGACCTGCAATGGAGTTTCATCATCTCCTCCTTCACTAAGTGTGGCCAACAGCTTACCCCATTGGGTTCTCATACCAACAGTTGTGACCAACATTATACAGGATCCATCTTGGACCTTAGTTCCAGACAAAAGAAAAGGATTTTCTTTATTTACCATGACAGGTTCACTCTCTCCTGTTAAACTGGATTCATCAATCAATACAGAGAATCCAGAAATGAACAACCCATCAGCAGGGACTTGATCTCCAATTGCTAAATGCACAATGTCACCTGGAAGAAGATCATATATTGACATCTTCTGTCTGAATCCATCCCGCGTAACTTGTATAGATATCTTCTTCTTCTCCTTATCCAAATCCTTGAACTGTAAAGATTGCCGGTAGTCACTCATCGCAGTGACAAAGACGACTAGAAGAATGCTTGCAACAATGCCAAGGCCATCGTGTGCACCTTTTGGCCATCCTTCCATGGCAATGCCAACAATCAGAGATACCAAGGCACAGACAGCAAGAATAATAAGAGTCATGTCCTGAAGTGCTTCCCATACAAATACCCAAAATCTCCGAACTGGGCTTTCAGCAAACTTGTTTATTCCATAAATCTCTTGCCTGCATATCAACCTATCTGCAGTACCAACAAGTCCGTTAGTTGTTGATGTACAAAGCTTGTTTGCAATGCCATCTATCCCGCCATGCATTTTCAACTTCTTCACATCATGGCCTTCAACAATGGAACCTAATTCATCAGCACAAATTTGAAAGCCTGCCGCCTTGACTCCTTCAGGTACAGTGTAATCACTACGTAATGGGATGCCTAAACACATGCCAATGTCAAAACTTACAGAGAGTTTTATATGGAACTAAATAAATATGCCACATTCCTCAACTTGAAGACTAGAATGACAGAAATAACAATTTTACCATGTATAAACTGAAGTGCAGCTTTTGACACCAAAATAGCAACCCGCAACTTCTCCTGAAAAACACCATATTTATATGTCAGTCTCTGCCAAATGGAAGAAAGACCTCTAATTCATATAATAACAAGCGTGCTAGTGTTGTACTGGAAAAACAACATCATAATAGTAGTCAAGACAGATTCCTTGATATTGTCAGTGAATAATGCAGGAGTCACGCGTATCCCCTGCTGATAGGGCTTATTAAGCTAGAATTTTAAATAAAGACAGAAGATGGGAATTAGGGTTAGAGTTTTATAGATGTCTAAAGTTGAAATCAGGTTTCTTGACTGCTGGGAAAAACAAATTGTATATATTAATATAAGGACTTCAAATGGTGAAAAACGTGGTCAAATGTTTAACCAAGTGGATGCTTTAAAGGGATAGAGAGTTTAATAAATACTTGCATAAAAAAAAGAAAAAGAAAAGATACCATACGGAGATATAACCAAAAAATTGTAAGCATCTATGGATGATGAAGATGGAGTCATTACAACCAAAGAATCATCACTTAGGATTTGATGGAGTCCACTTTCAGCTATGAAGCCAAATCATGAAAAGTAAAATTAAAGTACTTGTGAATAATTTTTAATTTTACATATTTTTATATAAAAACTCTAAAACCGATCCTAAAATCAACCATAATAGAAGTACTTTAGTAACCAACATTAATAAAATAACGATGCTCGGGTTTCTTCTTACAACTTTATTCCAATGATATAACTTCCTTTATTAGCAGGGTAGGTATGTTGGCCTTTTCTTCATTCACAGTATCAAATGAATTCATAAAAGGAATATTGAAGCCCTTTCCAGTTCAGCTTTCACATTAGGAAGCTAATTAGCCTTCAAACTCTTGATAGTAATATGACAAATTAACCTTCCAATTATACTGCACTTCCTGATCAGACTCCCATGATAAAAAGATGGTAATTGTTGCTTTTATGTGAATTACAGCACATATGATGCATGAGAAAGTATCATCATGCATTTATCTAAGTTATGTTGATGAGAAATCTATGTATGAGAGATTGTTAAGAGACGAATTGTTCTGTCTTGAGGAGCAAAATGTAGAAGACTCAAAGAAGTCCAAAGAAAACCTCATGATGAACTATCAAGTGCCCCTTTAGGACCTTCACCAGGGGCACATAAAAGGATTTGCAAGGAGTGCAGGAAGAAGAAATGCAGCACATGATGATGGTGAACCCAACATTGAATAATTTTGCAGCTTGAGGAGCTATTTGATGAAGTCTCAGTTTTAGATCAGTCAAAGAGATCTTAGAGACAATATAAGCTTCTCGTACATACTTTCCTATTAAATAATCAACTCACAGATACAGCAGAACTAGAAAGTCCCAAGTAGGCCAGAACATGAGAAATCTTACCAAAAAAATATCGCAAGAGGGAGATGGATACTAACATGGGAATCACAAATATGAGCTACTTAAATGGTTGAATGGTAAGAAAATAGACAATTTAAATTGTTGAATGAAAAAAAGAGCATGCTACCAAGAAATAATGCAGGAATTTAACTTGACCTATAATGAAAGCGTCAACCAGTTGAGTACCATAAAACTTGACGAAAGCATAAATGAGGAAAATTAAGCAATTCTGTGAAGTTTGGATGAAAATAGATGGTGAATCATCCAAAATATTTCAAATCGAAGGCATCCAAATTATTTGAACATCAAAGGGCAAGAGCATATAATATGCATGCTAAGGAAGAGTCTGTACAAACCTACACCTACTAAAAAATGGTCAAATAATTTCGACTTCAGGTCATTGATAAAGGGAATTTTGTCAGTCATTATATAGATTAACAAAATTTCTGGATGGATTTCACTGATCACTAATCTTATATTGCAGATATATTGCTTGTAAGAAAAGAGACTAACAAAAGAAAGGCAACATATGTTAAGTAAATCCATTGTCCTGAAGGATTTATGACCAACATAATAAATCTTAAACAAGATAAACTCTTGTGCGACCAGGGGCAAAAGATTGTCACAAGAAAGACACATTTATGAGGCACTTAAGCCTTGAATTTTGCAATATGAACAATGCCAAATCCATCAGATATCATCTTGTTTATCATTGAAAGTATTTTTTTTTTCTTTCTTCTCTTTTTTTTTTTTTAATGAAAAAAGAAGAGAGGGGGGAAGAAAGCCCATAACACTACTCGAAGAAAAATACCATACATTTCATCAACCTGTAACAAATGAATAAGCTGAGGATGCAAGCCTTTGGACCACTGGAAACATGCCAAGTCAGTTTCAAATAAACTAATTCCAATAAAACAAAAGGTGGCCTGAGCTTGTAAGCAATGGTGGTCACAAGATTGGAGTAGCATGTGTTTTGGTTATATTAGAACATTTAATATAAAGTCGATAAGGAACATTCAACAACAAATAGGCTACAATATCTAAGAGAGCTTTTTGCCTGTCCTTCTGTATCGAATAGGTAATACACATACAGGTATGGCTGAAGATGTCAAGTATGAAACATTTACTTCAGCATTTCATCTACTTTTGCAGGAAAGATCTGTCTTGGCAGTACAAATTGCAAACTATAAAATTGTGCTGTATAAGCTTACAGAAAGATGTTGTGGAGGCATGATCTTTAACTTAGTTTGAAGGAACAAGAATAATATTTCATCATGATAATCAAAGCATTCACTTGTGCACAAGTTCAGGTTTTTCATCTAATTATTATAGCACTTCAATGTAGAAAGTACAACAAACAGACAGACAGACAGCCCCCCGAGGTGAGACAGAGACACACACACGCGCGCGCGCGCGCGCGCACAGAGAGAGAGAGAGAGAGAGAGAGAGAGAGAGAGAGGCATAAATGGGAACACAAGGCCTTGGGAGTATACAATTATACTAGGATGAGAGAGATCGAGAACTAGGGAAGGAAAGAATGCAATGAAAAATGAGTGAGGAGTGAAAAGGAAAGTAAAGAACGGTATTTAATCTTTCAAATATCCCTTGTATCAGATTTTGTAACCAAAAGCAGATTGGGATCCTCTCCCCAATACCCTCTTGGTGTCATCTCTCAACATCCTCTAGAACAATCATCGAATAGGCAAGTTCAGGTATCATATTGTACAAGAAAGGGTGATTATCCTCAAGCCATTTCTAATAAGCTGGAGAGAAGGTGGTAAATTGGTGTTACATGATTTTACATGTACCCATGGTTTTATCTCAAGCATCAACATGTTTTCCAGGGTAGGTCTTAATGCACTTGTTGCTTTAATTTCATCTGCGCGTTTATTGGTTTCCATCACTTGCCATAATTTCCTTCTCCTGTTTCATTCTTAGTATTACCAATTGCTTTGCAAGTTGAACCCGAAAAGCATCGATAGCAAAGCTCGATTTCCAATCACTAACAAATTGGTACAAACAGCTTTCATATAAATCCCAGAAACAAAGCTTTAAATCAAAGATCCGGACCCCAAGAGCTAATTTAGATCAGACTACAGATCGGTGCCTAATCCAAGACAAGATGATAACCACCATCTTATACCACTCACAACCTGCCAAAATAAGAAATAATTCCAATCTGCCCAACTTGTTTTCTTTATCTTGTTGAGGCGTTCATGTAACAAGTGACGTATAAATGACTTCGAATCCCAAACGAATATTTAAGACCCAACAATATCTAAAGATCTCATGGCAAAATTACCAACCTAAAACCAATCCAGAACCAATCCAGAACCAGATAGATCATAGCAACATAGGGGAAAGGCAGGGTCCAAACCTTGTTGGTTCTCTTCATGGCGGCCGCCTCGTAGCGCTTCGACAGGTTGGCGGTGAAGCGGAACCGGCGCTTGGGATTCTTGATGACACCGCAGAGCTTCCGCCATTGCTCGAGCGCCTCGGCCGACGAATTCTTAGACTTAACCCCACCAAAGTTCTCGTTCAAATAGGTCTCCATTTCTACTCTCCCTTCCCAAAATCCGATCTTTCTTCCACCCCTCCCCCTCCTCGAGTTCCCACAGAAGCGCGCTGCCTCTGTTTTTAAAAGGGCTTCCAAGAAAGACGACCAACGCGCGTGGAATGGATGCAAGATGGCTTCTTGGCAGAAGCTTCCATGTCGATGCTGCCCAAGCGATGCCCCCGCGGCTTCTATATATTCCTTGAAGTTGCGGAGAAGCCTCGGATGAAGACGGGAAAAAAAGGAGAGAGCTTGAGAACAGGGGAGAGAATCAGAGATGGAAAAGGGGGAGAAGGAGATGGGATCCGAAATAAATTGGGAGGACTGGCTGATGGCAAAGTTCCATTTGGACTTTGGAAACAAACCGGAACTGACGCTATAAAAAACTAATGTGGACAGGCATGGGTGAGGCCTTAATGATAAGGAGTTTTGTGATCTTTGCTTCTAACCTTCACCAAAACTTCATCAACTATTGTTTCTTTTGTAGCTCTGGGGGCGCAAGGGTTGCTTCTTCGTATTTTTGCTTCACCAGTTTTATGTACCTTCTTGTTCCCTTTCTACTTGATTGGTGAGTGGAAAGAGCCATGCAATTACACCTTTGTGCCTTGGATTCATATGAACATGATATTTTACATTAGTTTAGTCAAACATTACTCCACAATGTCTTCCTCGCCAACCAATTGAGACCTTCTGCTTAGCAATTAGAAATTCTTATGGGCGGCCGTAGTACATTTAAAAAATATAAATGAATAAAAAAAATTGATATTAAAATAATCAAAAAAAGGCTGTATAAGTGAATATATAATTTTAGAAAAAAATGACCTAATCCAACCAAATTTACTTGCACAATGAAAAAAGTCACGGGCTATCTCTCCATCGAATTAAATTTATACTTTACTGGAAAAAAGTCCATCACATGCCAATACTTTACCGGCAAATCCAGTTTTTTGATATTATAATAAGCTAATCTAAACAAGGCATGAATTGATCCCTAACACTATGAGCTCGTTTGGTTTGTGGAAAAAGAAGAGAGAAAAGTGTGGTCAATAGGAAAGTAAAAAAGATGCCTCTTGTTTGGTTGGAGTTTTCAAAGAAAAAAGACAAAAAAGTTGTATTTTCATGGGAATATGATTCCCACGTTTTATGGAAAAATCTTTTCCATGAGAAATATAGAAAAGTTACCGAGAATCGAAACATTTTTTTTTCCAAAAAGACTCTTCAGCTATTCTTATTTGATTCCAAGCATTAAAGACCTAATTTTCATTAAAAATATAATAAAAATTACGCATAATTTTTTTAGAAAATTGGATGGTCAACCAAACATAAGCACTCTGAAAATCTGTCAATTTTTTAATGGTCAAGCAAACATGCCAAAAGTACTTTTTCAGGCATCCTTTCCTAGCAAATCCAGTTTTTTGAGATTATAATAAGCTAAACAAGGCAATACTCCTGACCCACCTAATCTAAATAAGGCATGAATTGATCCCTAACACTATATGTTTATAATAAATAATGTATAGTCATCAAGAGAGTCACCATCTCATTGATAGTCACCAAAATTAAAAAGGAATGGGGACTAATTAAGTCTATTTCATGTGTGGAAAAGCAGTCCAACGTGCGTTCAACCAGACAGAATTATGATTCTCACGGGTGCAACGTGGGATAAACGGTAAGAATTGGTAAGCAAAATAGTCTAACGTCATTACGTAAGGTCAGTCTCCCTGCGACCTTCTGGCTTCTAGATACCTACTCCAAGAAAAAGTCTGAGCCTTCACAATGTTTTCTTGGCATTGCATTTGTAAAGGCAAAGCTAAGAAATTTATAAGGGAAATTCATTTGCCGTGACAGAGGGTGGAAGGAGACAGTGGGTAGAGGAGGAAGGGAGGTGAGAAAAGGGAAGAAGATGAGCAGACTTCTACCCTGCAGCTGCATGTTTGATCTTGTTTATCCTTTTCAGAAAGTTCTTCTCATAAAAAGCAAAATAGAAACTTTTTTTTTAAAAAAAAAAATCTTTGATGCTTTGGCATTGCTCAATTGAAAACATCCGCATAACACCATGTATATTTTAATCATTTCTTCATTTACGCATTACAATTTATGTATTATAACTAGGGCTATAAATGGGTCAGGTTGGACTAGGACATAGTTGGCCCAATTTGGTTTCATTTTCTGATCTTGATTTTGGACTTGAACCCAACTATTGGCTAATTGGATCGGGTCAGACTCATGAAAAAAAAATTTAGACCCGATGAGTTAGCCAAGGTCAAGCATGGCCAAAATCCAACCCAAAATATTTGGGTTCAAGTTGAGATTAGGTTGGATTAGTTCTATAATTTGAACACCTAACTATCCTTTTATAACCAACAATATAATATTTGATCATCAAATAAAATCACTAAATTTTTTTTAATAACTAAATGATTATTTTTCAAAAAGTTTTTAATGTGATCCAAGAAAATCTTCATTTTTGAAGTATAAACTAAATACCATCATACTTAAGAAAACTATAATTAAAAATCCAACAAATCTAATAATTTCATGAGAGTAGATAGGATTGTTGGGATAATTAGAAAGGGATTAATTTAGGTGTGAATTTATTTGACGAGCAGGGAAAGATATTTAAATAGACTTGCCCATTGGGTGAGCTGGATCAGGTTCAGTTCAACGTAGAACTAAAATTAGTCAGGTTGAGCCAAGCCCGGCTCAGCCTTCAGGTCAATTTTCTAGGCCCAAAACCAATGCTTACTTAGACTTCGAGTTTCAAGCTAGATCTTGGGCTCTCTTAATATTTTTATTTAAAAAAATATGGAATGTAGGAGGGAGGAGGGGGGAAAGAGGGAGAGAGGAGGAGGAGGATAGAGGACAGATGACCGGGCTCGGGCCAAGCTTGGGCCAGGCCGACCAAAATCTAAGTTTGGGTCGTCTAATAGGCAAACTCATATTTTAAGCTTAATACGACCTGCTGATCTTACAATCTAGATCCAAACTCGTCTGAAATGCTTTGGGCTTTAGCAGTTCATGAAGATCATATGGCCCATGAGTAGGTCTATACTTAAGAAGAAGGAGAAATCTAGACGAAAGGCCATTTTCAAATTAGAGCCAAATTTTCACCCCGGACCAATCCATTTCCACGGGTCTTCAAAAATAAACCAGTTCAGAACGAGTCTGATCATATCAGGTCATGACTTGACTGATTCATCTGCAGCCCTAATTGCAGCATTAGATTTTAATACCAATGGACCTTTTATAATTGACCATGCAAATCAAAAAGTGCTCCTTCGATAATTGATTTTATAAAAATGTGATGAACTATATTCCAGAGAAATGTATTTCCTATCAAAGCAGCAACTAGTATGACACTTCACAAATACTAATTTGCGAATATGTTCCTAAAAGGAAAGATTTTAGCCTTCAAAACAATACCAAATACAAAGATTCTCTCTCGAGAAGGACAAGACCGAGGGCACTCTCATCAAGACAACTCCAAACAAGAATTATTTTACGAAAAAAAATTATTAACTAGGATAATTTATTGGCTATGAACTTGGCATCAAATCACTATCAAATTATCCCTATCCTAGCTTGGCTAGTTAATAATAATCAAATTAAATACATATATGATCTCTTACATGAAAAGTCCATAGTCCAGCTATGTCAAGCCAAACCCAGAAGCCTTGTCATGGTGGGACTATACCAATCCTTTTCTTTGATATGAAGCTTTTTCAATGGATTTTTTGTTCTAAAGAGAAAAAGGGAGGGATACCCATTCGAGGTCCAAATTTTTTGGATGCATCATTGGAAAATTGAACGCAGAATCCCTGCTTGCTAACTAGAGGGATGTTTACATCCAAAATTAGCCATATTGCTGTCAATGATGTTCCCCCTCGACAAACACCTAGCGTTTGCATGTGTGATCATTTGTATAAACTCAAAATACAAAACATGTGAAACCACTGGAGTAACCATGTCTTGGAGAAATAGTCCAATAACCTTATTTTTATTGTCATGCCCCCTACTCGAGATTTCGAGCCAGGGTTACAGCAACTACCACGTACTCAAAAAAACTCTTCCTACAAATATGAAAGGCATCTCATCATGACATCATAAAACAAGCAGCCTAATAAATAATCAAATACAAGATTTAAATAACTAAAATCCGAACTTTAATATATCATAAAATCTAATGATATTTAAAATATCTTGCATCAAACTTTAGTAAAATTCTAGCGTAAAATAAAGAGACTAAAGTACTACTTTTAATCACTCTCCCGAAATATATCTCCATGCTAGCTTAGTTCTCAAGATATGTAAAAATAGTAAAATATAGAATAATGAGCTAGACAACCCAATAAGTAATAAACACTTTAACTAGATTAATCAGAAAATAAATTAAATACTTATTTATTAAAAATAGGCATATGGAATTCTTTAATTCAAAACCAAATTCAAATATGCAACATTATGCAGGCCAAATTCATTCTTTCTCAAAAATTCAAATATTCCAATCATTAATCTAATTTTTTTTCAAAATATCAAGTTTATATCATCAACTATGAGTTATAGCTATATTTTTCTGTGCTAGAGTCATGATACCATACATCTTCTTGCGGTATGTCGTGCACCATCGTGCGGCAAAATCATTCAGAACCACATATCTCCTTGCAGCAAAGTCTTTCAGAACCATATATCTGCTTGTGGTATACCATGCATCTTCTTGCAGCATAAACCCTTCGGAACTAATCACGTGCTAACATATTAGTACTCATTAACAAGATCTTTAATATAGTTAGGTTAAGAGTTCAAAACAATCATGTAATTTTGATATCTCAATTCGATAAAAATCTAAAAAATCATGGGTATCGAAATCAATCAAGCATAGTCTATAACAAGATCAATACATTCGATCATGCATCATCAAAATATTCCAAAATAAAGTATATCCAATAATAATGTATCATTTATCAAATTCATGCATCATCAATAATACGATTCAAAATTTATTAATATAATAATTTATAGTTTACTGATAAATCTATAAAAAGTGAAGCATTACTTATCTCACAAGTATTTTAACAAATACAAATAATTTCAATTTTTTTTTTTCAAAATTCTCAATTTATAGACCATATCACAGTATCCCATTATTCGACATCTTCCTATCTAAACAATTCTACCCCTACATGAATTGAACTCCAATAACTAGAGAATATCAATAGAAATTCAGGATAATAATGGAAAGCATGAGGAAAAGATACAGAAAAGGCAGGGCTGGCTAGGCGGTGGTGCCCAATAGCCCGGATTGATCCAATTAAGATAATTTAACTGATCAAATTATAGATCAAGATCAGCATAGGGTATAGATAGATCAATAAAAATTGAGAATAAAAAGTCTAACAAGTTTGGATCCCAAACAACGAGCAGTTCAAGGCCCTTCTATCGAGGTCAACTTAGATCTAAAGCAAAGAGGCCCGAGACCCTCCATTGGATTCATAGATCAGGTAGAGAGAGAAAGATAGACAAGAAAAGAAAAAAATTGGGGGTGGAATAGGATTGATCATGCAGTAGTGTCTGGTGGCCTAAGTCAGTCCGATCAATGCAACTTTATCTAATTAAGATCAAAAGTGGAGACTAATATATGCCCCCGGTGGCCGAGGGCCAAGACTCGTTTTTCCATTTTGTCAAAAAGCACTTACCCAACTCAAAGATATAGATTATGGAGAGAGAAAGACAAAACTAATTTTTCTTTTCTTTCCTTTACTTTTCCTCTTTCGCCTTCAGAACAGGGAAAAGAGGAGGGACCTTCATGGGGCCCGGTGGTGGCCGTGCCCAACGAGGCGCGGTGACGCAGCCAACGACCCAACAGTAGTCGAGCAACTGAGCAAGGCATGGTCAGCGGCGATCCTGGCGATGACACCAATGGTCGAAAGGAAAGAAAAGGAGAAAAATGAGGCCGGGTTTCCAAAGTAAGGAAGGGGGAGGTTTTAACTCAAATTTCTGGCGGTTACCAATGGATTAAAGCTGGCAGTGGTTCACTGGAGAAGTGAGGAGACCAGGGAAGAGAGAGAGAGGGATTGAAGCTTTATGCCTCATCTCCGGCGAGTTTTCAAGGCCGGCATGGTAAGGAGAGAAGAGAGAGAGAGAGACACCGACGGCCATTGTGGGCGATGGAGGTCGAAGGGAAGCCACGGATGGAGTTGAACAGGAAAGAAATCGAGCTTAGAGGAGTCCGTCGAGCTCCCGATGCCGGACTTCTACATCTGCCTCTTCTCCTCCTCACGTGCCGCACACGTGCGCCACAGTTTTTTCCTCCCCTGGTTTGGGCCAAGATGGGCTTTGGGCTGATTTCCGACAATCAACTGTCTGGGCCAGTCTGATGGACCAGGTCCAGTTTAGTATCAGGCCTCTAAAGTGCCCGGATATTTCGTGTATATACTAAGTAAATTCTTGAGTCTAATGTTGGGTTCCAATAATTTCTGCCACAGAAGATTAAGACTCAAATTCTTTGTGAATCCATCTTTAAGCCCATGCTCAACTCCAAAGTCGATGGACTTGGATCAACTACAGATCTGGCTTAGATGTACGAGTCCAAGTGATAGCCTACACACGCAAACCCTTGCACTTCACCCTAGACCGAAGTGGAGCCGCTGACGGACGTAGAAAATCCCAAAGTCCGTTGGACTAGTTTAGCCTGGATCAATCAAAGTTGGTCAAGCTCGGTCAAGCATATCCCCCCCGCACCCAAGCACGATTTGAGTTCAACCTAGACCGAACCCATAAGCGCGTAATGTAGATCAACGACAGTTATATATTAATCCACCGGGTCAGGGGTGTATCATTCATGCGAAAGAAGGATTCACCTTCTTTCATGCAAATCCACCTCGGGCTCGGCTCGTTTAACAGAAGCTTGGGCTCCGAGCTCTGTATTGGGCTCGAGCTTGGGTTTGCTTGGCAAAGCAAAAGCTCAGGCTTGAGCTCGTAAAACGCGTTTCAATTACGAGCTCCAGCTCGAGCTCGAGCTCGTTTAACAGAAGCTCGAGGCTCAAGCTCGGGCTTGCTTGGCAAAGCAAAAGCTCAAGCTTGAGCTCTTAAAGCGCGTTTCAATTACGAGTTCCAGCCCGAGCCCGAGCTCAAACTCGAGCTCGATAGCAAGAATTGGGCCTGCCCGACCTGGCTCTCGATGTCGTCCAGTTGCTCCCCCTGCGTCGCCACCAGCACAGACATGTCCATAAACACCTGGTGCAGCTCCAGCAGGCTCCTCTCGAGATCCGCCGCTGCCGTGTGCCTCTCCTGGATCTCAGTTATCACGTCCAGGACCCTCACCCTCCCCTGCTCCTCTATCGCCCTCTGCAAGAACCTCTTGCCTTCTCCCGTCGCCACCACGGCCTCCACTGTCTGTTCATCGGGCTTCTTCTCGGTCGCCGTGTAGTAGCACCGCTCGACGGACTCCCAGTAATCAACGGTGACCGTCTTCCACAGCTCACCGAAGCCCTCCATCGAGTCCTTCAGCTTCTTGCGGAGGCCGGCAACGACGGAGGTGTGGGTGCGGTTCGTGGAGGTGCCGGGGCCGCAGCATGGAAGGGAGCAGTTGACGGCGTTGGCGCTAGAGGTGGGCAACGGGCCGTGCCGGGCCGGCCCGGCCCAGGCCCCCCGGGCCCAAAAACTAAACGGGCCGTGCCAGGCACGGCCCGTCCAGCACGGAAGGCCAGCCCGGCCCGGCCCCAGGCCCCTCTATTGGTGGGCCGGGCCGGGCACGGCACGCCACGGGCCGTGCCAGGCACGGCCTGTAACGGGCGCAAACGGGCCGTGCCAGGCACGGCCCGCAACGTCTCCAAACGGGCCGTGCCTGGCACGGCCCGTCTGGAGCGGAAAATAGCCATTTCCAACGGCTATTTTCGTGAAAATGACCCTTTTACCCCTCCCAACAGTCCAATAACGGCTGAATTGAGGGGTATTTTGGGAAAAAAAATTTTGGGCTTCTATAAATAGCCCATTCCTTCCTCATTCTCACCACACCAAACCTCTCATTCTCTCCTTCTCTACTGCTATTATTTCTCTCTTCTAAAGTGCTCTTCTAGCAATTTAATTTTTAGTTTGTTCAAGTGCTACACAAGAGGAGGTTCCTGTTGAGAAGAGAAGGTCGCTTCTGTTGAGAGCACAAGAGGAAGCTCGGAATCTCGGCTCTGCCTTTGCCCTCCGACCCTCTACTCAATTCCTCCTTGCGGTTAGTTTTTATTTTTTGAATTAATCATAGATATGTCATCTTTTGAGGAAAGTCAGTTTGGCATTTCTGTTTCTGAGGGAGAAGAAACTAATCCCCAACCCCCTGTTCCTAGTTCCTCTAGAACTGGTGAACCGAGTGAAGGTCAAACCTCTTCTCGTAAGAGGACTAGTACTGTATGGAATGAATTTGATAGAGTTATGGTTGAGAGAGTCTGGAAAGCTAAATGTAAAAAATGTGCCAAACTTTATAGTTGTAGTAGTAGTGGGGGAACAGGGCATTTAAAAAGACATCAAGAGAGTCATAGGATGCATGATTCTCATGCTCAAACTCAAAGTACCCTTAATATACAAGGGGGATTACTTGTAGGTAATTTTGCATATAATCATGAAAATCAAAGAAAAGCACTTGTAAAATGGATAGTTAAGGATGAATTATCTTTTAGTTTATGTGAATCTTTTAATTTTGAAGAATATGTTCAATTAAACCTACAACCTGCTTACAAAAGAACTAGTAGGCGTACATTTAGAAGAGTAGCTATGACCAATTTTTTAGCAATGAAACAAAATTTAATTGAAACACTTTCTACTTTAAATGTAAAAATTTCATTAACTTCTGATATTTGGTCAGCATCTGTAGGTAGTAATTGTTTTATTGCCATTACTGCTCATTATATTGATAATGATTGGCAATTAAATAAATGTATTCTTGCTTTTCGTGCTTTTGATTTTCCACATTCTGGGCAACAAATTTCAAATATAATTTATCAAACTGCATGTTCATATAATATTAATGATAAAATTATGTCTATTACTTTTGATAATGCATCTAATAATAATTCTGCTGTTGTATTATTAAAAGACTCATTGCATCCCATATTAGATGGAAATTTACTGCATATTAGATGTGCATGTCATATCTTAAATCTTTCTGTTCAAGCTGGCATGGGCATGATTCAAGATGTGATTTCAAAAATTAGAAATGCAGTTTCTTTTATTCATGCTTCTAGATCAAGACTTCAAGAATTTAAGAAATTATGCATAAATCATGGTAAACGTTTTAAAAAATTTAAACTTGATGTAATTACTCGTTGGAACTCCACATATAGCATGATACATGATGCATACCCATATAAAAATTTATTAAGTGCATATATTAATGATCGTGGATTAGGATTTACATTGACTGAAACTGATTGGAATAAAGAAAAAATTTTGGAAGATTTTTTGCTTAGTTTTTATAATGCTACCAATGTTCTTTCTGGTATTTATTACCCTACTTCATGTTCATTTTTACAACAAGCATATATAATTAGTCAAAAATTTGCAGAACATAGATATGATGATGTTTTAATGCCTATTATTGACCTAATGGAATCTAAATGGAATGAGTATTGGGACAGGATATGTCCTATGCATAACTTAGCTGCTGTATTTGATCCTAGAGTTAAATTAAATGGCGTGCTAATTTTACTTGATACATACTCTGAAAATATGAATCAAGATGCTGAATCTGCTAAAGATGAGGTAAAAAAACTTCTTTATGATATTTATGCTATATATGATGAAAAAATTCGTGGATCTAGAACACAAATACAAACCTCTATTTCTCCTTCTAGTAGTTCTCGTTCGTCATCTATTTTTTCATTCATTGCACAGAGAAGACACACACATGCTTCAAGTTCCTCTTCATCTTCTTCATCTTTAAGTAGTGAACTAGAATTTTATTTACGAAATGATCTTCATTCTGCATATGATGAAAATCAAATAGAGAATCTAGATGTATTATCTTGGTGGAAGAGTGTTAGAAATCAATATCCTGTTATGTCTGCAATTGCACGCGATATTTTAGCTGTGCCGATGTCCACGGTAGCATCGGAATCCGCTTTTAGTGCAGGTCGGCGTGTTCTTGACGAAAAGAGAAGTAGGATGACGGGCGAAACGGTGGAGATGCTTCTCTGCTTCAAGGATTGGCTGGATGCTGAGGCAAGACTTCAAGATAAAGGTGGATATAATACAACATCCTCTGATGATGATGATACAAACACTACTGAAGACTGAAGACTGAAGACTGAAGAGTGAATACTGATTCACTGAATCACTGATGATTAGTAAGATTTCTTAATTTTTTATAATTGTACATTTTTATTGTATTCTGGAGGTCAGACCAAGGTCCAAACCTCGGCCCTTTCTTAGTTTCTTATTGTATTCTAGAGGTCAGACCAAGGTCCAAACCTCCCTTCATGTACCATTTTGATTTAAATTAATAAACTGGTAGGGGTCTATGCCAAACCCCCCACCATTAAGGTGGCTTTATATTCATAAATCATAAATTCTTAGTGTTCAATATTTATTAATTTATTAAAAAAATTTATGAAGCATTAATTTTTATCGGGCCGAGCCGGGCCCAGGCCCGGACCGTGCCAGGCCCGCGTGCCAGCCCGGCCCAGGCCCTTATGGGCCGTGCCGTGCTGGCCCGCGGGCCGTGCCGTGCTTGGCCCGCGGGCCTAGACCGGGCCGTGCCGGCCCAGGCCCGAAGCGGGCCGTGCCAGGCACGGCCCGCTGGCCAGGGCCCTCTAGCCCAGCACGGCCCTCTCAAAGGGGCCGTGCCCGGCACGGCCCGGCACTGTAGCTGGCGGGCCGTGCCAGGCATGGCCCGCTTCGTGCCGTGCCGTGCCGGGCCGTGGGCGGCCCGGCCCAGTGCCCATCTCTAGTTGGCGCGGTCGAGGGACTCGAGGCGGAGCTTGATGAGCTTGGCCTTCTTTAGGGCGGTGGCGACATCGCCGTCCATGCGGGCACGGAGGTTGCGGACGGCGTGGAGGGTCTTGGAGGCCTCGTTCGACTCGTCAAGTCGGCGATGGATGCGCTCCACCTCCTTGAGCTCGTCCTTGATCACCTCCACATCCTTGAAGAACCTGTCCAGATTGGCGCTGCTGGATGCGGACGAGGACGGGTTGTGGCTCATCTGGACGTCGCCGAGTTGGGGGACAATAAGAGGATCTTTTGATATCCCTACCCAATTTACATGATTTGTTGACCGGATTGAAGTTTTGATGGGCCCAGACAGTGTTAAGTCAAAAAGGCTCGTGAGCTGCTCGGGCTCGAGCTCGGATTTAAACGGACCTTATTTTAGGGTTGGGCTCGGGCTCGTTTGACTAACGAGCCGAGCTCGAGCCGAGTCCAAGCAGCTCGGCTCGTTAACAGGCCTACCTTGGGATCATCTACCGGTTGCTTTAAGATTTATGCATGCAAATAATATGATCTCACTGTGGATTCGTAGGCGCCGATGACACAACCTGGGTTCCTTCGCCGCCCTAGGCACAATGTCTCATAATGCTTCGCATATCATGACAGCAATATAAACCCATGGGGCTGAGAGTTATCAATGGAGGACCACAATTGCCACTGTCCCGCCCAAGATTGAGAGGCTGTTAGGCGTGCAACCACAGCTATAGGGTGGTCCACCAAACTACGTACTGCCCTCACTGCAATTTAGAACGCACCACCATGTGGGATTACTTATTTTCTCGCATGAAGCTATCCTGCCTCCTCAACTTATCCACATTCCGAATCCCATGCGTCGAGGCAATCTTAGCCAATCCTAACTCAAAAGATAGACTCGCCAAGTTTGGCCATTCCGTGGTGGGGCTTCCTCCACCCACAAGGAAAGCTTTCCATGGGTCTAGATGTCCACACGTGCTAGGAGAGAAATTGGGTCAGTATTTGAAATCATGCTGTCCAATTAGAGTAACATGATGAATGAAAAAAAAAGAGGCCATTCACTAGCCCCAGCTTTAATTTTGAGCGCAGCTCAAGCTGCTCCCGAACGCTTTGTCGAAGGAAAAAAAATATAAAATCATTCGAGATTTTAATCTTTATAATTTGTAGCAATAATCCAAATTATTTTAAACTATTACTATTAAAATATGTTTTGATCTTAATAGTTTATATTAATTTCTAATATATAATTATAACAATTAAATATGTTATTGTTGTAAAAGTAATTAATATGTGTGTGCACATATGCATATATTATATATAACTTCGACATTTATATCTCCTCTAGTTCAAGCTCAAATAAGCTAAGCGTGGCTCTAACTCGATTCATTTGCTAAACGAGCAGATTAAAATTGAGCTACATTTTGAGCTGAACTCAGGTTCGCTCGCAGCTATTCATGCAAGCCCAACTAGCCAGCTGCTCACTAGAAAATGAAGGAGTTCTCTTCTTTCCACACTAATTCCAGCCTATGACTATATTCGACACAAGAGACACTTTAAATGAAGGAGTTCTCTTCTTTCCACTAATTCCAGCCTATGACTATATTCCACACAAGAGACACTTTAAATGAAGGAGTTCTCTTCTTTCCACTCATTCCAACCTGTGACTATATTCCACACAAGAGACACTTGGAACCTCTCCATGCTTGACTTGTTTAAAAGTAGAGAAAAGCAAAGGGCGTAGCCTCTGAGGAAGATAAGGCCAATGACTCATCCAACCATTCAAGGCCAATGCCTTGTATAAAGGGAGGTCCCACTCTCTCTCTCTTACACACACACACACACACAAATACACACAACCTGTGAGGTCATTGTCTGGCTAAATGGAAAGGGTGGGGGTGGGAAGACTTGGGCAAGGTTATCTGAATCCTGAGGCACCTGTCCACTTCGGGAGGCTTGGCCGGCAACATCTTGAATTCAAGCACCAAAGAGCCAATGGATTGCACTTGGTGCACAATCTTGCATTGGATTCGCCTCAGAAGTCTACTGATAAAGGGAACAAGAAAACACATCCATATCAGAAAAGGTACAGAGAGGATCTATATAGAAAGAGACATCTATAACCGTGGTAGATGCATGAAATTGGTGTAATGGTGCATTAGACTTCCAAGTGCATACAAGGCACCAAGAACACAATTGCACCTGCCATGTACCTTGCCCATAAACCATACCTCTATCAACTAATTTGAAAGGTGCATGTGACTTGCAATATGGCCTTATTGCTATGGAGATAGGGCTTATGAAAAAGATAGTGCCTTAGGCATCCACTTTGGATGCGACCACCTCTCACAAGTATGGCCAAGGACATTACCCTCCATATGAATTTATTAGTTTGAAAGGGATGTCTCTTTTGGACTCATTTCTGGATACCACAAGCATTGCTCCTATGGCAAAGGATTAAGGTACCTTTATGCACCATGTAAACCACTAGTTTGTTCTATTCCTATCCTAGAACCTCCTCCAAGGCAGTAAATTATTGATGGCACTAAAAGGCTTTAACATCTTGCCATATGTCATCCTCAGCAACAAGCACTCTGTAATCACTTCTTTGGGTGATTAACAAGTTAGGTATCGCATATAAAGTGGAATATTATTCTTGATCTTCATAAAAAGATGCAAATTAATTAGGATGCACGATCCGATGATCAGACTACATAGAACTAGCTAGAGCTAGTCCAGTCTCAATCAAAACAAATTTGATTACAGGCGAATATGAAAAAGCCCTAGCCTTTGCCTCAATTACTTCAGCTAAACATGCATTAGATTTAATATCAGTTTGGCTTATAACACTGGATAATCTTTTCTTAACTCTGTAATAGTGCATGAATTCACATATAACGCACTATATCAAGCATTAAGAAAGCACCAGTTATAATAACTGAACTTGAACATTCTGCTACTTCAATCATCATATCCAATAGTTAAAAATATTACTCTAGCATGGTAGAAATCCCATATAAGACATATGTGACTCTCTCTCTCTCTCTCTCTGCAATAATAGACTAATACTGCTTTTTTCAGAGTAATCCAAGCTATAAAGGCAAGGCCCGCCTTCCACCATTGTCTCTATTTAATTAGTCCATATCATGTGATAACTTGCCTTGAGGGTTGACAAGTACCTAGCGTTAATGAATACCTTAGTCAAGCCTTGTACTATCGTACCAGGAGCAGTAGCCGATAAGGAATAGAATGGTGGTCCTTCAAGAATCAAAGTCCATATACAACAGCAACAAAGTAGATGAGGGGAAGCAATGTGTGGGGAATGAAAGGAGGGAACATGTGAGGAAAGAAATGATAGGACTTGCGCTGGGAAAACAAAGGAGGGAGAGAGAGAGAGAGAGAGAGAGAGAGATGGGAAATGCAGTCTGGGTCAATCCCCATCAATGGTCATGGGCAATGAAAGAAAGTGGTGAAGAAAATAATGGGAAGATGGGAGTGGCCCCCAGTGTCCTTTTTTTTCTCTTTTTTTGTGGGGATTTATGCGGCTACAAGATGGTGAAGGAACAAAAGCAGTGGCACCATGAGGGAGGGGGGATATGACCATACTACCGTAAGCACCATCCATTTCCTGCCATCAGTACTTCTATTGTGCTTTTTTGTTGACTATTTATCTACGATGATCTATTTACTTTTGTGTTGTTACTTCCATGATCCATGATGGCATGACTAGATTTGTTAGGAAGCATGCATGATTGGAGCTTGGTTAAAGATGAAGTGACTGTGCCCTTATCTAGGGATATGCACCAAACTTTTGTAAAGGCTAATATGGAGAAAATTCTATGAGGAAATGGTGAGAAGATCCTTAAGATCTCAAGCTTCGTTTGATAGGTGCAATTAGATTGTATATTAAGAAAATTATATGAGGAAATGATGGGAAATATTGGACTTCACTGTCCTCGCTTTGAGAATAATGATGCTAAAAAATTTTACCTACAATATATTTAGTTTCTATTGCAGCCTGAATAGAAATCTCATTTTATCAATATAATTAAAAATAAAAAAAGATTATATTTGATTTGGACTTAACCATGGCCTTGACTTGCATCTTTCGTAGAGTTGGGATTAGTGGTAGAGCAAGAGGCAAGAGGAGAGCAATTGCCTCTCCTCTTCTTACAATTGGGAAAATCTAAAATTATTACTCATTTAGCTCATGGTTAAAGAGAATAGAAGGGTTTGATTGTTGTCGATAAGAGAATACAGAAGTCCCTGAATTGTTTCACCTTAGCAGGTATGTTTTAATCCTTCTTTAGTCATCCTGTACATAACTATTATTGATCCAAGCAATATGCTTATATTTGCACTTGTAGTTTTTTTATTTAATAAGCCTCACACTTATTAATCTTTGATCACATCTTCATCTGGAGTACCTTTTTCACTCCCTCCAAGCACATCTTATCCATTGGGCAATGAAAAATAAGCTGGTTATCATTAGGGCAATTTCCATCACAGTAGATTAGTTCCTATAGCAATTATTGATTATAATGCTACTAGGAACAAAATCTGTTAGCTAATCAAGTATGGCTAAGGAGCAACACTGTTAAGAGTCATTTATTTCTTAGATTAATGACAAGAGAATTACATATTTCACCTAACATCCAAAATGTTCAAATCATGATATTCAAGATAGCAGCTTTGCAAGCGTCTCATATCCTCGAAGAAGACAATCAAATAGATAATTGGCGTGATAGCATGTTAAATTAATCCTATTATTATGCGGATATATATCACTTGCCATTCAGTCCAACTGGACAAAGTAGTATTTGCAATCTATAAAGTCATCTTTTTAAAGGGGTTTACACTTCCCTATCCTATATTCTTATGGCCTACAAACCCCCACATCCTCTAAAAAAAAAAAAGTAAATAAAAAAAACAGGATGTGAGGGATAAAATATCCTGTCATTGTCCAACATCATTTTTTCTTTAGTATTTTAAAGAACTAATATTTTAAATTTATTTTATATACATAATAAGGTCTTTTTTTGGTATTTTTAAACACACTTAAACATATTATCATGCATAATTTTAATTTTGAGAAAATAGCTTTTATATGTACGGATACATAAATCAATCATTAAACGAACATTAAATTTAAAAAAAATTGGGCATAAAATGTTCGATCTACAACATTTCCATGAGTAGCACTTCAAAACATTAAAAAAAATTTGTGAACAATTTTTATTTTCTTAATAAATTGAAGGGAAACAAGCTTTCAAAATCCCCAATTTCTATAATAATGGATCTAACAACAGAATCAGCGACTCTAATGGAGCTGCCCACAGGATTTTTTTTTTTTTTTTTTTTTAAATTTTCTCACGAAGTAACAAGCAATGGTTGGCCGTTTCGGTGAGTTCTCCGCAAGAGGATGGTCACCGACCACTCCCCTGGCCATCAAGGAGGGAAGCTTTGGTCAACTGAAAAGATGGAACCTTTGGCTTTGGCAGGTACGGGAGAAAGAAACAGGGTGGCCTGTGGAGCTGCAACTTATCGATTGGATGGGACCCTTGATTTGATTGGCCAGGCGGCTTCAACGACTCGGACCTCATAACAAGATCATTTTTCATTTCATAAAAATTATTTTTTAAATTAAAATAAGCAACTTGGATCCCAGCCTAAGAAGAAATTATTCACAATCTCATCAAGGGTGGCAACAGAGCGGATCAGATCATATACCGATCAGATTGGATGAGGATCGGATCAAAAATTTATCAACCTAAATCCAATCTATTTATTAAATATGTCAAAACTTCAAATTTGAATTTGACCTGTTTATTGAATAGATTGTATGATTTGACCCACATAACCTATTTATTAAACATGTTAAATAAATTTTTAACGAGTTAAATGAATTTATAAAGAATAAATCCAAGTTAAATGAATTAAATAGATTAAATAATTTAGAAATAAGTTAAGGAGGTTCAAACAAGTTAAATAGGTTGTAAACAAATTAAACTGATCGAATCATAGCCCAACTCAATTATTAAACAAATTTAAATAGATTAAACGAGTTAAAAGTTTAAACCTAAATCCAACCCATTTAATAAATAGATTTAAACGAATTGACCTATTTACAACTCAAATCTACTTATGTGAAATCCAAATCTATTTAAAAGCAGATCGTTTGCAGATTGAATTGACGTATGAGGTTATAAATTGCCACCTCTAATCTTAATTTGAAGAAAATAAAAAATATCTCAATTCTAAAAATCTAATTCAGGCTCTCTTCTATTATTCAAATTCTATTTTTTATTCTGATATTGATTCTAATCCAATTCAATTTTGATTCTCGTTCGAATTCGAATCCGAAATCAAATATATCCTAAAATCCACCCTTACGAACTTACAAATAAGATCATAAAAATGCGTGGATAAATAGTTAAAATATGTAGAAAATTCATTGTTGTCGACCTAATCTTTAAAACAAAACGGGTGGTTGGTATATTACGTAATAGGAAGACCAACAACCAAGCGTGGGATCGTAAGGATCACATGGAATTGTACCATATCTATTATATCTAATGACAGACTTTTCTAATGGTTGCTGAGTGTTGTCATCTAGCTATACTTTTTCAGACTCCTAATGTCACAGGTTTGCAAGGGTTCTGAATTTCTAGGATCTCCCATCTTGATGCTTGACGTGCATAGCTCTACTTTTTTAAAAAATTCTCAAACGAGTTTTTAGTTCTTTTTATCCAATAACGTGCAACTTGCATCCAATGCCAACCACTAGATGTTACCTAATGTTTCAATATAATTGAGGTCAAAATTCGCTGACTCGGTACTGGATCTCATATCGATGTCATACTAGCATAGTATTAATATGGTACAGAATTTTTTTATACCAAATGTTAGTATGTCATTTATACCAGTACCGAACCGGTATGGTACGGTATACTGCGTATCGTCCGATTCGAACCGGTATGCCATATCACGGTTGGGGCCAATTTTTTTTGTTTGATCTTTTTATCTAGAGGCAACTCTGTTCGGTTCAAGGAAGAATCTTGTTTCATTGGTTGGAAAAATTAGAAAAATAAACTCATAAAATGAGGAACGGGGAAGTTAGCATAACATAAACAAAATAATATTTTAGTTTATTACTTATGGATATAGATTTGGATTTATTGAAAAAGAAAGTGAGGTAATGAACCTAATAAACCCACAAGAAAAGCCTAATAAACCTGGAGACAGACCACCACCATTACCCAGGGGCGGCCCAATACATTTGGGGGCCTAAGGCGAACTCAATAGAAGAGACCTTTTTATTATTATTATTTAAATAATAAATTTTTTTAATAAGTATAAAAATATTTAAAAATACATTTGGGGGCCTAAGCGAACTCATTAGAAGAGGCCTTTATCAATTTTTTTTTTTTGAGTTTTTCATACCCACAGTCATATTTTCTATTAGACATTTTAATTTATAAATAATATTATCAAACTAAGCAATTAAAAAAACATCACAAATAAATCAAAATATAAAAAACTTGATTGTGTCAAGAAAAACAAACTCGGGTCCCGACAAGTAGTGCCGAACTTAATTATGTCGAGAAGAGGCCGAATAGTGCCGAACTCGACGGCGAGAAGAGGCCGAACCGCCGAAGTCACAACCAACCTACATTTGGACCCAAAAAAAAATCAATTATAGTGTCTCTAACTTGATTAAATAAAAATTAATTGGACCAAAAGATTAATTAGTAAACTAGCCTAGAAGCTAACAGAGGAGAGACGGTGGATTAGATTCTCACGTCTCACCGGTCACCACTGCCTGGGAATTGGGAATTTGGGATCAGTGATTTGGTGGGATGCTCACGGTCCAAGTGTCCAATGGAGGATGGTGGACTTTGGTCCTTGGAGCGACCGAGCGAGCCGAGCTGCCGAGTGCCGAGGAGCGGAGGAGGCCAGAGCGGCGGAGCTCGGAGGAGCCGAGGACGGCGAGGAGAGCTGGAGAGGACTCCTCTCAGAGGAGATCCGGCCGGCGACTCGCCACTCGCTGGGTCTTCCGTCGGTCGGAGGCCCGGAGGTTGGAGGACAGGAGCCGAGGACGGCGACGTCGGCCAGGAGAGGAGATCCGGCTGGCGGTCCAAGAGCCGGAGAGGAGATCCGGCCGGCGGCTCGCCACTCGCCGGGTTCTGCCTTCTTGGAGTTGGAGCCGGAGGAGGAGGACCGAGCCACCGAGGACGGTGGACTTTAGAGCAGAGCCGATTAGCCGAGAAGGCCGGAGGCTCGGAGCCTCGGAGGAGCCGAGGACAACGAGGAGCGGTGCTGCGAGTCTGCCGAGAACCGGAGAACGGGAGATTGGGATTTGGGAGAAGGTTCACTGGTTCAGCAATAAAAAAGAAAGCACGACAGAGAACTGAGAAGGGGGGAGAGAAGGAGGGAGGAAATGCCCGTTGCCTATCATTTGTCACTGTCGTAGCCGAAGGGCCGAAGGGGATGCCGGATGCACTGTAGCGGCGTAGCAGTCCGGTACTGGTAGCCGTCGCCCACTGCTCAGTGCCCAGCTACAAGCCTATGACTCCAGCTATCGGAGGGAAAGGGTCTTTTCGAAAGGCTGAAGGCTAGCTTTTGGCTCTGGATTAAATTAAAAAAAAAAAAAAACTATGCAGTGGGGAGTGGGGACCGTGGGGTGGGGGCCTTCCGTGGGTCGGGGGCCTTAGGCGACCGCCTCAGTCGCCTAAGGCCCGAGCCGGCCCTGTGATTACCACAAGCTCCTTAAAAACGATGAAGAGGCAGTGAGGTCAGACACAGAGAGAGGGTAGTCTCACAAATATCATCCTATTCCAACTCCTAACATAACAAAAAATAGAGAACGAAAGGATGTAATTAAGAAGATACTGTGGAGCAGAGTACAGTGGGATGGAAGGAAAGGACCAAGATAAGAAAGATATTGTGGTCTGGATAATTAGCCATCAAAAGCTTTTTTTTAGGAGGAGAAGAATATAATTGAGTGGGGAAATAGCCCACAAACCCTTTCCCCTCTGCAGTTTATATACCCCAATGCCCATCTCAGTATCAGCCAACCCCACATCTATCCAATTTAGATCACATCACAGCTCCAAAATTGGCCTTCTCCACTATTGGTGAACCCATACCATATATTTGGGAGTAAAAACAAAAGAAATCCATCAATAGGAAGGGAGTCCAACTACGGAGGAAGATGGGAGGAAGCAACAGCAACTGGAGCAGCGGCGGCGCCACCGGCAGCAAGCTGCTGGAGATGCTGAACGTGAGGGTGGTCGGCAACGCGGACCGGCCGGCGCTGGTGCTGTCCCACGGCATCGGCACCGACCAGTCCGCGTGGAACCGCATCGTCCCTTACTTCCAGCGCGACTACCGCATCGTCCTCTACGACCTTGTCTGCGCCGGCAGCGTCAACCCCGACCACTTCGACTTCCGCCGCTACGTCACCCTCGACGCCTACGTCGACGACCTCCTCGCCATCCTCGACGCCCTCCGCATCGACCGCTGCTTCTTCGTCGGCCACTCCGTCTCCGCCATGATCGGCATCCTCGCCGCCATCCGCCGCCCCGACGCCTTCCTCAAGCTCATCCTCATCGGCGCCTCTCCCAGGTACAGTATTATCACTACGACTAGCCACCATATATAGTATCAGCTTTTTAGCGGAAGTCGAGTCATCGCATCTGGATCCAAGCTGATGGATTCTTGCCGTTGATCGATGGTTTGGAAAGGTTTTTGAATGACGAGGAGTACCATGGAGGATTCGGGGAGGGGGAGATAGAGACGGTGCTCGCGGCAATGGAGTCGAACTACGAGGCGTGGGTGAGGGGGTTCGCGCCGCTGGCGGTGGGTGCAGACGTGCCGGCGGCGGTGAGGGAGTTCAGCCGGACGCTGTTCAACATGCGGCCGGACATCACCCTGTTCGTGTCGAGGACGGTGTTCAACAGCGACCTGCGCGGGGTGCTGGGGCTGGTGCAGGTGCCCTGCGTCATCGTACAGACGGCCAAGGACGTGTCGGTGCCGCTCTCCGTCGCCCGCTACCTTAACGACCGCCTTGGCGGCCGGACCACCATCGAGGTCCTCCACCACACCGAGGGCCACCTCCCCCACCTCAGCGCCCCCGCCGCCCTCGTCCCCGTCATCCGCCGCTCCCTCTCCCGGTGACCGCCCGCCGCCGCCCGCCGGGACCGGCCATCACCACCAATATAGCCACCATTAATTAAATATAGTGCTGTTTGGCTGATGACACGTGGAGAATAAGGCGTGGTGTCTTGGGTCGTTGCGCTGGATAAATTATATTTATCTCAAAGAGTGGCCCACGTGGAGGTCACGTGATATCGACTTTGTCTTAACCCTTTTTTTTTTTTGAAAAAAAAAGTCTTTGGCATGATTACGGTGGCCAATGGAATTTTCTTTTCAGTTTTTTTTCATGAATATCCTTTTAAATATCAAATTTTATATAAATATTTTTTAAAATTAATTTTACATTTGTTTTGATATGCTATTTTTTTTAATTTTAATTTTACATATATATCCATACCATCTAATGTTATTAAAATATTAATAATTTTAAATTAAAATAACTAAAATATTTTTAATGGATAGATATGAAAAAAATTATAAAACGGACAAAAAATAATTTTAAAATTTTATTTTATTTTTTAATTAAAATAAATATAATTTTTATTAATGATGTTAGGAGAATCGTTATATTACAAGTATTTATAAAAAAAATATTTTATAATAATACATAAATAAATATAAATATAATTTTTTAAAAAAATATTTAAATATAGAAATTTTTTTTTTTCTTTTCCTATGCTTCATAAAACACTACGTTAACTATGAGAGCCGTAAAGCGAAGCGTGTGCACGACTTTGGACTGTGATTTGATGCTGAGCCGAGGGTGGCGTGGAGTTCGCCGCATAAATTGGTTTTCTTTTTTTTCATTGTACTTTTTAAGTTCAGGCTTCAGAGGAGAGAGACGGAGAGGGGTGGAGGTGGCTTTAATTAGGGGGACCGAATGATTTGGTGCGTGTGAGAGAAGGTATAGCCACGGAAGCAATCAAACTGGATTAGATTTGTCTCTGGAGGACAGCCATTGGTGTCCAAACCTTATCCATTTTTGGGCCCATTGATAGCTTTGGCTTGCTAATGTCCTGTCTAATTGACAAAGCATTTGGGTTAGGTGATTGGAGAGGACAATTTGGATTTGTTTTCCAAATTTATTGGATCTCTATGATTGACAAGTTAGTTGGCACCATTAGGCTTTGTCTATAATTAATTAAAGCATTCAAAAGGGAGGAGGCTGTACTATATAGGCTTATGCCGACCTAGATTTTTCTTTTGGTAATTTACCTTAACATGGATTAGTGACAAATGTGCGTAGGCTTGCCTATCCTTGGCCATAGAATCTTACACAGAAAGAAGTAAAGAAAAGAAAAGAAAAAGTAATATAATCACAAAGCATCTTGCTCTTGAATTATGAAACACATGTCGATGAGTTTTATAAAAAAAAATATCTTAACAATAGTGGTTGATAGCACAAAGCTGCTGCTTGAATTACACTTGCCCCCCACCCTTCTCTTCCAAGCTTTATCATGATTTCTTAGGTGATGGCTTTAAAAGAAGGGGTCCATGATTCTTGTGAATCGATTTTCTTGACCTACTTTTCGGTCCAGAAATTCCATATTATCTTCTTTCTTCACCATGTAATTCTCCTCAAATCAAAAGAAAAAAAGCAAACTATTTTCCTTCCAAGTGATGAAACCACGACTTTGGATACCTTGGCCATATTCCCAAATAGAGAGAGAGAGAGAGAATTGACATTCTTGCTTTAGTGAGTTCATTTTCCTAAAGATTTTCATGTATAGAGTTGGACATGTGTCACATACATCTAGATAGCAATTTTCCTCTAAACCACGGTGTCGTAGCATGATATCTTTGACCAATGTGGGAGTCGACTGCAGAAAAAGAAATTCAGCAATGGATTTCGTAGCGAGGAAATACTATTTGTCTCTAAAAATAACTTGTATATCTAGTAGCAAAAATAATTCTCTCTAAAACAATAATATATATACTTATATCGATAACAATAATTGCCTCTTAAAATTTTCTACTTATAGCAGCAACTTTTTTTCCTACTGTAACTATTTTTTAGTATTAAAATATAAATACTGTTGCTAAAGTTTTAGTGATGGTGGCTACAAAGGTTATTCTTTTTTCGCTGCTACTATGTTATTATAAACATTTAGAAGTAATTTTATGACTTTTAGCAAATATTCTTTTTGTTACTAAAACTCCATCTTTGAAGTTTCTGTAGAAAATTCTTGATATCGATCATATAGCCTTTGTTGAAAGACAATGTTCGAGAGACTGTCATTGTTAAAGAGAGGTTGCAATCATCGGGCATTGACTATTCTAACCTAATTGCCTTTCATTAGTAAAACAAAAAGATATTTGGTCTTATCTACACCCGAGAGAGAGAGAGAGAGAGGTGGCAAACTGGCAATCATCAGGCATTGACAATTCTAACTTAATTGCCTTGCAGTATAAGATATTTGGTCTTATCTACATTGTTCCCTTTACAGGCTTTGAGCCATATATGGAGGATAGTATAGCCTATTTCTGTTGTTACCTGATGGAGAAGGTCCAACTCTCAATCTCATTGGGCTTCACTTTCTCTTTGATCACAATTGTGAATGACCTCAATTTCAAAGAAACATGACAGGGTGTAACCAGGGGTTGTTAAGAGCTGAGCATGAGCGAGCAAGGCCAAGCTCAGAGTCAGCTTATTCTATAATTAAGCCAAACTAGTTTATTTAATTGCAAGCTGCATTCAAGCAACTCATGGGCAGCTCATTTAGAAAATTTGTTGAAAGTTTGGGGTCCTCCAAAACGTTATTTCGTATAGTTCGAACAAATATTTTTGGGTTATATTTTATTATTAAATTAAAAATATATTATATTTTTTCGTAAATTATACTAATTTAAAATAAATATATATAATAATATATTTATAATAGACAAGAATATGCTTAAAATCATATATAAATATATGAAAAATATTCATATATTTATTCTTTGAGCTAAATTAAGTCGAACTTAAATAATCTAAGCATAGCTCAAGCTACACTTAGCTAAAATGAGCTAACTTGTAAACAGTTCTCTCATTTGATAGCCCCAAGTATTACTATTAGATATCAATGTGATCACATAATATTATATGGATCAAAGAGTTTTGCACAAGAAAATGCGATAGATATTGAAATATATGAGAGCTGCTTGCCATGCGCTAATTGTAAATTTGGGATAATTTAATTAAAGTCTAAATTCTAAAAAGAGCTGAATGTAATTAACATGTAATTAATTTTTTCTCGTGCACTATATCTCACCTTCGTCTTAGTTCAAAAGTACCTCCCTTTTTCTTTGATAGTTTTGGAGTCTACATTTGCAAAGATATATTTTTTACATGTTTTGAATTTTTCTCGTTTTAGAATTTTCTCTCATCCGTTGGCTAGCATGAGTAGTTTTGTTCCTATGTAATATCTCTACTCCGTTTCTTGTACTAGAAATCCAATGATATTACAATCCCTTCTTAAATGGAAGTCCAACATGGTATAAGTCATTTATTTGAGAAATCTAACTAGAGTTCTTGTAGAAATATTCAGAAAGTAATATGTATATATGTATGTTTGTATGTATGAATGTTATGTCAATGCATCATATGTCCTAGGAGATATCTAACAAGATGGAAGATAAGAAAACGAACATGACTAAGGTGTTGTTTGGCATCCCTTTCATTTTTCTATTTTTAAAAATAAAAAATAAAAATCTATTTTTATTTGATGGGAGGCAAAATGGATCGTTCTACTCCAGCGAGGAGCCACTCAATTCCGGTCGAGCAGACCTCAGAGCCGAACAGGCCAGACCTCGGACCCTATCGAAGGCCGAGCCGATCTCTGACCCCGCCAAAGGCCGAGCCGACCTCGGCCCTGTCAACTCTGATCCCATTGAAGATCCCGCGGATCCCTAAAAGCTCCCTCAGCAGATTTTTCTGGATTGCGGTGTTAAAGGCCGGTCATTATGATAGCCGCCTTGGGGGATGGAGCATTGACTATTGGCCCCCTGCGTACCATTAGATAACGCCTCGAGAGGGAGCTTACACGCAACGCATTAAAGAGCTCGCTCAACTACTTCTGCTTATGACGTGACGGGTCCTCAGAACAAGTCTAGGAAGATATCTCTCGCATCCTCCGTCCACGGGATTGATCTCCGTGATTCATGCTGCCTCCAACTAATGGCCAACCAATCACAAACTGGCCCGAGACTCCAAATAACGGCCGAAACCCTCACCCTATAACAAAGGGGTAGGAAAAGGCCCTCGATAAGCTTTCTAAAGCTTCTCCAAGCAATTACAAGCTTTTTCAAGCTATTCTAAGCCATTAGAGGTGATGGAAAACTCTCAGAAGCCTCTCAAAAGGCACGGCTAACTTAGCCATTGGAGGGCCTTCGCCGAAATCCTTGGCCAAGTCTTTGTGCAGGGGCACCAGAGTGCAGGAGGTGGCTTGCTTTCTCCATCCCGGCCGACGTCTTCTTGGCTTCCTCTAGCGTGGTCACCCTCAGGCCAAATTTCAACCACAACATTATTCATTATTTTTTTTAAAAATAGATATATTTGGTATAACTAATTATTTTAAAATATAAAAATGGTGATAGTGGTGGAGGCGGTGATAGTGGTGGTGGAGGTAATAGAGGCGGTGGTAGTGTTAGTGGCAGGATTAACAGTGGTATGAAGGAGGTGGGGATGGTGGCGGGATTAAATGGCGGTGGTGATGGTGGCGGGATTACATAGCGAAGTTGATGATAGCGACTACGACAATTGAGGGGAGCTAGATCTAGAGGCTCCGCATTCACTCATGAGTTGCCATGTTCGTTTGGAAGATGGCTTGAGGGTGTTTACCTCAGAGGTATGCTGGCCCGACGAGGGATACACGTTTCTCCTGAGTGTCTGGATTGCCTAGAAGTGGAGGAGTCTATTTTCTATGTCATTTTTGGATGCCCGAGGGCTGCCCAGATGTAGGGGTGCGCCTAGGGCCCCCACGATCCACGGCTGGGGTGGTCGTCGACCGAGAACTTCCTTCTCTTCCTAGAGACTTCAGTGCGGAGTCCGGGCTTGGAGAGACCAGTCATCAGGGTTGCCTACCTAGCCTACCATTGCTAGCTAGATAGAAATGCCCGAATCTTCGAGGATAGCATAGCGCATCCAAGGTCGGTAGCTGACAAGGCTCTTCTTCATGCAGAGAAGATCACCCACGTTGCCACGTCGTCGCCCCTTGGGACAGCCAGGCAAATATGGGACTCCCCTTTTGCTCCTGTAGCATCCAGGACTGTACAGGTCTTCTAGGAGCTCCCACCTCCTAGCTTTCTCAAAGTAAACTTCAATGATAGTGTTGGTAAGGGAGGGTGTATTGGAGGCGTGGGCTTCGTTATCAGGGACCATGAGGCTAGACTGGTTGTAGCTGGAGATCGGCGGATTTTCAACACGTCTGTGGTCTATGCTGAGCTCAGGGCTGCATGGGAGGGAGTTATTTATGTGAGGTGGGTACTGGGTACGGACTGCATTCTGCTCAAGGGAGACTTGGCCACGGTGATAGAGTGGATACAAGACCGGAGTCTTGACACGAGTTCGAGACTCTTAGACAAGTGTAGTCTTTCGTGGGTTACACATGTCTACAGAGAGGCGAATAGCGCGACTGACTGGGTGACCTCATTTGCAGCTCACCACTCTAGAGGCTTCACCTGGGGCGACCACGTGTCAGTGCCTCATTCCCTGTGTTACCTTCTTTTTTCTGATTTCGTTGGTTGTACCTATGCTTGGTGTATGTGAGCTGCCGTTGTACCAAAAAACAAAAGTAGTGCTAGGGTGTTGGCAATGTGGTAGGCGATGATAATGGCGATGTTTTTATGGTGAATGCAGTGGCGATGTTTTTATGGTGCGGTAGTAATGGAGAGCATAATGGTGGTGGTGCAGTAATAGTGGCAGAGTTAAGGGCATCGTTAATGTGGTAAATATGGTGGTGATTGCAATGGTGGCAACGATAAGAAGGTGGTGGTTGGGTGGTAGTGAAAACTCTCAAGGCAGTGGTAAAAAAATATAAGTTTTTTATTTTCAAAATTATTGAAAGTAGTAATTCTCACTTTTATTTTTTTTAAAACAATGGAAATAGTTTTTTGAAAAATACAAATATAAAAATATTAACATTAGGTATATTTTTATTTCTGGTTTCTGAAATTTTATCTTTAAAATAAAAATATGAAATAAAAATGATTGGATGTTTTGAGGAATTGGCCTCTTGTTTCCCAACTTACATGTTCCAAAAAAGTCTCTCTCTCTCTCTCTCTCTCTCTCTCTCTCTCTTAAAAACTCCTAATAACAAAGAAAGGAGATAAATAGATCATAGCCCTCCATTTGATGTGTATATAACATATGTCAAAGCCGGTTACATTAACATTAGATGGGCGGATCACTCTTTGTTCTCTCCCAAGTTCCATCCTCTTTGTAGAGAATATTAAAACATAATAAAAATAAAAATAAGCACACTTCTTCATTTAGTTGAAAGGAGAAAGTTGTGTAGAAAGTGGTTCTGAAGTGATTGCTTTACCATTGGAACTTCACTCCTACGCAACTCTCCTAATCTGTTTAGATCTTTAATCGAGTGTAAAGAAGGTTTGAATATTCTCTAGAGTGCAAAGTAAAACCGGCTTTGTTTTTATGCCTCCCATTTGCCTTTCCTTCCTTCCTATTTCTTTTCCTTCTCTCTTTAAATTCCTTCTTTTCTTACCCTCTCTTTCCTCCCCTTCATTTCTCTAGGGTGGAAAATTTTGACAATTAATATTTTTTTCAGCTTTCACTACCGCTGCCTTCATGGCCAGTCAATTGCCTCCCACAATATCTGTCACGCCCCCACCTGCGCAGGGCACATGAGGCACCAAGTGCTCACGCGGGGGCCACATGTGGAGGGAACACAGGACTCCCCTGCTGGATATTGTCTGGTTCCGGCTAACCCTTGCTCCGGTGGATGGTTTCCATCTCAGGGCCCCGCATGTACGCACTTGCGCCGCTTAGACCCCTTCTCGGTTTTGTTTTTCACCCAAAATGCATCTGCAGAATTTGGAGACACCCGCCTCATATGCCCAGACTTTGAAACGAGTCTAGCCAATGCGGAATCTTTCATTCACCTACCCTCGGATTAGAACCATCCTCGGCTCTGATACTAATTATCACGCCTCCGCCTGCACGGGGCATGTGAGGCATTCAGTGCCCACGTGGAGGCCACATAGGGAGGAACAGAAGCTCTCTTGCCAGATATTGTCTGGTTCCGGAGCCCGCATGCGCGCACATGTGCTGCTCAGACCCCTCTTCGGTTTTGTTTTTCATCCAAAACGCGTCTGCAGGATTTGAAGATATCCGCCTCATATGCTCAGGTTCTGAAATGAGTCTAGCCGATATGAGATCTTTCAATATCTACGCAAACTTAATAATTTAAGTTCTCTGCAGCATTGTCTGCCAAGTTCTCTTCTGAGCAATGAAAGATTACTAAATGTCTTTACCTTTTTATCCTGTTGCTTTCTTTTCTTTTCACTCAACTCTATGATATCAGCTTTCATTGGATTTGTAGTGATATGGAAGTTCAATTACTCTTAACATATAGCTTCCTACCTTCCGATCCCTTGAAGTTTCCAATAGGATCCTTACTTACTGGCCCCAAATTTATTTAAGAGGGAAAAACTGGGGTCTTTAAACTATTTAAGATTTATCAGTTTCATTTAATAAACTTTTTCTTACCCTTTGAAGTTATTGCATGATTAGGAGTGCCCCCAAGTAGCCTCCGACAGTCAAGATAACTTCAATGTTTGTGTTTTATCTCTGTTGAGGCACAATGGAGAGCCAAACCTCATATTATTTCACTACCTACTCCATGATAGCTTTGCTTGTTAGTAATTCCATTTCACAGAAGCTCCAGGTTTTAATAAAATAGCCCATGGCTATGATTCTGAGTTTGAGGAATTACTTGTTTGAGGAGGGGGAGAATTAAGCCTCCCGCTTGACTAGGTCAGCACAAGAAAATATACAATGAGAAGAGTTCAATTTTCCTTACCACAGAGACTAATACAAGCACCCTTCTCTACAAGATTATGCTGGTTGTTAGCCACCATTCAGGTCTGAATCTGAGACCTTTCATTTGAATCTGAGCCAAGTCTTGCTAACTCAGCACCATTACGAGGAGCAGCATCAACTGAAATATGTTAGCATGATCCATTGATTGTTCTAATCTGCTAATCGCATAGAGATTTTGGCGATCTTATGATTCTTGGCTCCAATTTTTCTTCATTCTATTCTTCCATTACCTTGCCTTTGATGAATACACAAATGTCTCAGAATGCAGTGATCTTTATGAAACACAGGGTTGGATGGTTATTAATCACATAAATTTACCCTCACATTATAATTTGTAGCACCATTTCGTTTCTAGATATTAATCATGTAATTTGCAGCAGTTCTCTTCTTGCTGGCCTTCTTGGTAAACTGCCTACAAAACAAAATTCATGGTGCTGCCATGGAAGTGTTAAGATGCTGACCCCCTTCAGATTGCACCAAGTCTGATTCTCACATCACACCAATCAATATGGGTGTAGGAAAATCTTTTCTTCGTGAAATCTTATACATGATCCCTGTGCAGTCAATGGAAAATCTTCCTTCAGTACATCATGCTTGATGTGATTAATGATCAGGAGCAGCATGCACATCAGCTTGGTAAACTACTAGAAGTGCTTAAAATGACGATCTTTTTCTTCACTCCTTTTTCTCTCTTTTTTCTTTTTGTTTCAAACACTGCATTCCTCCTATATGAAAACTTGACATGACAACGTGCTGAAATTGACATATCCATCGTCGGAGAAGGAAGACAAGGGGGAGGTGGAGAACTCAGTGGAAACTAGAGATGGGCAGGGCCGGGCCGCCCACGGCCCGGCACGGCACGGCACGAAGCAGGCCGTGCCTGGCACGGCCCGCCAGCTACAGTGACGGGCCGTGCCTGGCACGGCCCCTTTGAGAGGGCCGTGCTGGGCTAGAGGGTCCTGGCCAGCGGGCCGTGCCTGGCACGGCCCGCTTCGGGCCTGGGCCGGCACGGCCCGGTCTAGGCCCCCGGGCCAAGCACGGCACGGCCCGCGGGCCAGCACGGCACGGCCCATAAGGGCCTGGGCCGGGCTGGCACGCGGGCCTGGCACGGTCCGGGCCTGGGCCCGGCTCGGCCCGATAAAAATTAATGCTTCATAAATTTTTTTAATAAATTAATAAATATTGAACACTAAGAATTTATGATTTATGAATATAAAGCCACCTTAATGGTGGGGGGTTTGGCATAGACCCCTACCAGTTTATTAATTTAAATCAAAATGGTACATGAAGGGAGGTTTGGACCTTGGTCTGACCTCTAGAATACAATAAGAAACTAAGAAAGGGCCGAGGTTTGGACCTTGGTCTGACCTCCAGAATACAATAAAAATGTACAATTATAAAAAATTAAGAAATCTTACTAATCATCAGTGATTCAGTGAATCAGTATTCACTCTTCAGTCTTCAGTCTTCAGTCTTCAGTAGTGTTTGTATCATCATCATCAGAGGATGTTGTATTATGTCCACCTTTATCTTGAAGTCTTGCCTCAGCATCCAGCCAATCCTTGAAGCAGAGAAGCATCTCCACCGTTTCGCCCGTCATCCTACTTCTCTTTTCGTCAAGAATACGCCGACCTGCACTAAAAGCGGATTCCGATGCTACCGTGGACATCGGCACAGCTAAAATATCGCATGCAATTGCAGACATAACAGGATATTGATTTCTAACACTCTTCCACCAAGATAATACATCTAGATTCTCTATTTGATTTTCATCATATGCAGAATGAAGATCATTTCGTAAATAAAATTCTAGTTCACTACTTAAAGATGAAGAAGATGAAGAGGAACTTGAAGCATGTGTGTGTCTTCTCTGTGCAATGAATGAAAAAATAGATGACGAACGAGAACTACAAGAAGGAGAAATAGAGGTTTGTATTTGTGTTCTAGATCCACGAATTTTTTCATCATATATAGCATAAATATCATAAAGAAGTTTTTTTACCTCATCTTTAGCAGATTCAGCATCTTGATTCATATTTTCAGAGTATGCATCAAGTAAAATTAGCACGCCATTTAATTTAACTCTAGAATCAAATACAGCAGCTAAGTTATGCATAGGACATATCCTGTCCCAATACTCATTCCATTTAGATTCCATTAGGTCAATAATAGGCATTAAAACATCATCATATCTATGTTCTGCAAATTTTTGACTAATTATATATGCTTGTTGTAAAAATGAACATGAAGTAGGGTAATATATACCAGAAAGAACATTGGTAGCATTATAAAAACTAAGCAAAAAATCTTCCAAAATTTTTCCTTTATTCCAATCAGTTTCAGTCAATGTAAATCCTAATCCACGATCATTAATATATGCACTTAATAAATTTTTATATGGGTATGCATCATGTATCATGCTATATGTGGAGTTCCAACGAGTAATTACATCAAGTTTAAATTTTTTAAAACGTTTACTATGATTTATGCATAATTCCTTAAATTCTTGAAGTCTTGATCTAGAAGCATGAATAAAAGAAACTGCATTTCTAATTTTTGAAATCACATCTTGAATCATGCCCATGCCAGCTTGAACAGAAAGATTTAAGATATGACATGCACATCTAATATGCAGTAAATTTCCATCTAATATGGGATGCAATGAGTCTTTTAATAATACAACAGCAGAATTATTATTAGATGCATTATCAAAAGTAATAGACATAATTTTATCATTAATATTATATGAACATGCAGTTTGATAAATTATATTTGAAATTTGTTGCCCAGAATGTGGAAAATCAAAAGCACGAAAAGCAAGAATACGTTTATTTAATTGCCAATCATTATCAATATAATGAGCAGTAATGGCAATAAAACAATTACTACCTACAGATGCTGACCAAATATCAGAAGTTAATGAAATTTTTACATTTAAAGTAGAAAGTGTTTCAATTAAATTTTGTTTCATTGCTAAAAAATTGGTCATAGCTACTCTTCTAAATGTACGCCTACTAGTTCTTTTGTAAGCAGGTTGTAGGTTTAATTGAACATATTCTTCAAAATTAAAAGATTCACATAAACTAAAAGGTAATTCATCCTTAACTATCCATTTTACAAGTGCTTTTCTTTGATTTTCATGATTATATGCAAAATTACCTACAAGTAATCCCCCTTGTATATTAAGGGTACTTTGAGTTTGAGCATGAGAATCATGCATCCTATGACTCTCTTGATGTCTTTTTAAATGCCCTGTTCCCCCACTACTACTACAACTATAAAGTTTGGCACATTTTTTACATTTAGCTTTCCAGACTCCCTCAACCATAACTCTATCAAATTCATTCCATACAGTACTAGTCCTCTTACGAGAAGAGGTTTGACCTTCTTTCGGTTCACCAGTTCTAGAGGAACTAGGAACAGGGGGTTGGGGATTAGTTTCTTCTCCCTCAGAAACAGGAATGCCAAACTGACTTTCCTCAAAAGATGACATATCTATGATTAATTCAAAAAATAAAAACTAACCGCAAGGAGGAATTGAGTAGAGGGTCGGAGGGCAGAGGCAGAGCCGAGATTCCGAGCTTCCTCTTGTGCTCTCAACAGAAGCGACCTTCTCTTCTCAACAGGAACCTCCTCTTGTGTAGCACTTGAACAAACTAAAAATTAAATTGCTAGAAGAGCACTTTGAAGAGAGAAATAATAGCAGTAGAGAAGGAGAGAATGAGAGGTTTGGTGTGGTGAGAATGAGGGAGGAATGGGCTATTTATAGAAGCCCAAAAATTTTTTTTCCCCAAAATACCCCTCAATTCAGCCGTTATTGGACTGTTGGGAGGGGTAAAAGGGTCATTTTCACGAAAATAGCCGTTGGAAACGGCTATTTTCCTCCCCCCTCTCCAGACGGGCCGTGCCTGGCACGGCCCGTCTGGAGACGTTGCGGGCCGTGCCTGGCACGGCCCGTTTGCGCCCGTTGCGGGCCGTGCCTGGCACGGCCCGTGGCGTGCCGTGCCCGGCCCGGCCCACCAATAGAGGGGCCTGGGGCCGGGCCGGGCTGGCCTTCCGTGCTGGACAGGCCGTGCCTGGCACGGCCCGCTTCATAAGCGGGCCGTGCCAGGCACGGCCCGTTTAGTCTTTGGGCCTGGGGGGCCTGGGCCGGGCCGGCCCGGCACGGCCCGTTGCCCACCTCTAAGGGAAACACCTCCCTATTACTTCCCTCTCTAAAATTGAATAGAATAAAATTAAAAGATTGAAAAGGGCTAGTTTTGGTCAAAATATATAATATCACTGTCCTAAAACTGTGATTCACCATCACCTATTTATAGACTTTCTCCGTATTTCGGAAGATGCTGTGTTTACGAAAATCGGAACCAACATTTTTTTTTTTCGATAGAGCTGTAATTCTTTTATAAAAAAAAATTATCCGATAAAAATTTTAAAATTGTTAAACGAAAATAACATTAGTATATTAATTTTTTAAAATAATTTTATTTTTTAAGTTAAAACTTCAACAGTCCCGACCGCCGCTGAAGTTCAAATATTCTTGGCGAGGCTCCAAATATCTCCTCCTCTCCTCTTCCTCCTCCAAAAAATCATAGATTTTCCATCAAGAGAGGCTCGCGCTTCCGATGCGGCGAGCAAGGCCATCTCAAAAAAGATTGCCGGAATGCATTAGGTTGTCTTTGCTGCAAAGGAATCGGCCATTCCTCCCAAAGCTGCAACGCTCTTCCTTGATTCTCTCCCAGATCCTCCATCAAGGTGGACACTAGGCCTGATCTGGAGGCCGGGGATCGCTTTGTTGAAGCTTTTTGTTTTGGAATCATTCAAGTTTGTACCTTAAATGACCACCCCATCTTCTCCTCCCAACTGGTGAAGGGTCTTCATCAGATCCATCCCCGTTTTCTCGCCCCCCAATCGGTTCCTCATCCCATTTCCTAGCAGGAAGGATGTGCTACAAGCTGCCCTAGAAGGGGTGTGTGTGTGTGTGTGTGTATTACATTCCTAATTTCTCCTTCTCCATATCCCCGTGGATCGTTCATCAAGGAAATAGCTCTGTTAGGCTGGGTCTGAGGGTCCAGATCCGTATCTCGAGCCTCCCCTTCTTCTGTAAAAACCTCAACTCGGTAAGGCGTATTTTCTCAGGCTGTGGAGTTCTCGATAGGGTTTTTTCTACATCTACCTTGGATCAGGATTTCATTCCCATTGCCATCCTCTGCGAGAATTTGAAGTTCATTCCTATTAAGTTGAATGTGGTTTTCAGTCGCATGCTCTATTCTTCTTGCGTTGAGATTGATCTGAGCAGTGCCTTCCTCCCCTTCAGACCTCTCCCTTCTACAAGACTTCGAAGACAAGTGGTTCAGGATTGTTAGCTTAGCAATACATTAACTTAGTTAGTGACATGATTGTACATGACCTGGCATTATAGCCGTGGTAATATAGCTATTGTAACTGTATATGATGGCCACCTTCCCCTTATAAAAGGTGGGCTATGGTTGTTTCCTAATGTAGCAAGGAAGGATCTTTTTTTCTCTTCATCTATTCCTCTCCTCCTTTTTTTTCTACATGGTATCAGAGCCTCAGAGATCCTAAGGCAGTTCTTTTCTTTGGATCTCTCTTTCTCGTAGGCTACTGCCGGGCACTTCTTCTTCAGCGACGGCAGGCATTGCCAGGATAGTCGGGATCTGGCACGTCTAACCCTGCTTCGGAGTGTATTTCCCTTCTTTGTGACATTCTATCAAATATCTAACACATGCATACCTTTCCTTCCCCGTCGCATGTACCTCCTGAGATTCCTTTCTTGCGGCGGTTCCCATGGAGGACCGGTCGACCGCGGCAGTGAGGAGTTCGTTCGCCGTCTGAGTGGAGAAGTCTGCCAGATTGGAGAAGCCCGTCTGTTGTCGGCTCCGGAGGAGAGGAGCCCTTCCTATTCCTATGTGGGTCCGCCGCTGAGAGCACCGACCTCGTGCCCCGCGATCCAGCGAAGAGGACCTCCTCGAGCCATCAGCCAACTGTGGCCGTGTCCCGAGCAAGGAGAGAAACACCCCCCCCCCCCCCCCCCCCCCCCCACGCATGCTTCGTCACCGCCGCCGTGTGCCTTGCCGTCCGCACGGCCCGTCACTGTTCGCGACCAGAGCAAGGAGGGGAGGAGCCGTCGCACGCCACTGCAGCTCTGCCGGCGCTGTCCACGGCTAGATAGAGGATCTCTGCCAAGCCACCACCCTCGCTCGCGCCGCCACCACCGTGCGTCACCGTCCATCGGTCGTGGCCTGATCTCGGTCCCGCGACGATCTTCTCTCCCTCTAAGAAGATTCCTATGGGCTCGTTTGGTTCATATGGAAAGCTTTTTTTTCCTCCTAGAAATATAATTTCAGGGACGTAGATTTCTTCAAAAAGGATGCCTGAAAAAGTACTTTTGATATGTTTGGCTGAAAATGAAAAAGTAACAGGTTTTCAGAGTGCTTATGTTTGGTTGATCATCCACTTTTCTATAAAAGTTATGTGTAATTTTTATTGTACCCTTAATAAAAGTTAGGTCTTTAATGCTGAAGGACTTTTTTGGACAAAAATAAAAATAAAGTATTTTTTGGCTCACGGAAAAATAACTTTTCGATGTTTCTCATGAAAAAGACTTTTTCATGAAACGTGGAAATTATATTTCAATGGAAATACAACTTTTTCGTCTTTCTTCTTTAAAAATTCTAACCAAATAAGAGGTATCTAATTACTTTTTCGTTGATCATACTTCCCTTCCTTCTTTTTCTGCGAACCAAACGAGCCCTAGCCATCCCATCGCAGAAGGGAGAGAAAGAGGGCTTTATTTTGGCCAAGGCGTTGGCAGAAAGGAAAGAGTGAGAGAGAAGCCAACACTTCTTCTCCCGATCAGTAGCCCATCGCAGACCTTCCCATCCCACACCTCCCCCCTCTCTCTTGACACTATCGATGTGACTTTTTGTGACTGATCTCTTTTTGTTCAAGATGCTACGTGCTGAGAGAGGAAGGACATCAGAAATAAAAAAAAGAGGTTCTTTTATTGATATAGTTATGGCCATATCAGCAGGTATTTTACCCACTCACTTTATTCTTTCTGAAGAAAAATCTAGTAAATTTCAGAAACGGTGTTTCCATTATGGCAAAATAGGCTATAAGATCTTAGAGTGTAGAAAAAAACAAGCGAAGGAGAAAGCTGTTCAGAAAGCCCAAATGGCCTTATCACATTGGACTGCGGTTGTTGCTTCTACTGGTTCGTCAGCATTTGCATCTTCTTCTTCTATACCCACTTCATCCATTACTACAATAGATATTGAGGCAATAGGTCATCAGGTTCTATCTCGCACTACTCTCTCTACCACCTCAGGTAAACCTTCCTCTTGGGTCATTGACTCCGCATGTTGTAATCACATTACCTCTGATCCCTCTTTAGTTTCCTTGGAAACTAACTTGAATCATGTTTCCGTTATTTACACTGCTAATGGCTCCCATATTACTGTTAGCCACGTCGTTCTATCTCTACTTCTACCTTGTCTTTACCAAATACATATCTTATTCCAAAACTATCTCTTAATTTGCTGTCTGTTGGTCAACTTGTGGAACATGGCCTTAAGGTAACCTTTACTGACAAAGGTTGTGATGTGCAGGATCAGAAAACGGGTCACCTCGTTGGAATCTGGCGTAAAGTTGGTTGTCAATTTGAGCTCATATCATTACATGTACCTAGCTCTAGTCCTATTTCATCAGTTGCTGCTATCTCCTCGAGTCTTTGGCATTCTCGTTTGGGACATGTTTCCTTGTCTCGTGTCCAGTCTTTGGCTTCGAGCGGTTATTTGGAAAAAGTTAACTTTCAACTTTTTGATTGTATCTCCAGTCAATTAGGTAAACAAAATGCTCTGCCCTTTAATAAAAATATTTCTTTCTCCACCGCATCTTTTGATTTGATACACTCTGATATTTGGAGACCTGCTCCTGCTGCGACTAAAGAAGGATCACAATATTTTGTGTTGTTTATTGATAACTACTCACGATATATATGGTTTTATCTTTTACCTGATCGCTCTGAATTACTTGACACTTTTCATGATTTTCAGCAGATGGTTAAAACCCAGTTTGGTCGACCCATAAAAATTTTTCGTGGTGACAAAGTCATGAAATATACCTCTACCTCATTTATGAAAGTACTTAAATAAGATGGAACAATATTCCATCATTCTTGTCCTTACATCTCTCAGCAGAATAGTCGTGCCGAACGAAAGCATCGACACATCTTGGATACTGTTAGGTCCCTTCTTCTTTCTGCTACCTTACCTGAGTCTTTCTGGGGAGAGGCTGCTCTTACAGCAGTCTATACCATCAATCGGGTACTTTCTCCCACGATCTCAAATAAATCACTATATGAGGTTCTTTATGAGAAGGTTCCTGATTACTCTTTTCTAAAAGTTTTTGGTTGCATCTGTTTTGTTCTGCTTCCTTCACATAAGTGTACTAAACTTGAACCACGCTCACGTCTCTGCTATTTTCTTGGTTATGGTATTGAACTTAAAAGTTATCGTTGTTATGATCCTATTGCCAAGCGACTTCGTATATCCCGATATGTTCAATTTTGGGAACACAAAATATATACTAGCATTTCTCTGCTCTCCACGGGTCCTCCTCAGTATTCTCCTATCTTTAATAATCCCACTTTTGATCTCTTCCCAGACCCCTTTTCAGTTGCAGGTGATGGGAGCTTATCAGGAAATCTCTCAATGATCGACTCCACTGGGTCTGGACCATCCACTGATCCGATCATCACAACCGGATGATCCGAGCCTTTTCTCAATACTACCCTTCGCCGCTCTAGTAGGGTAAGACCATCCTATCTCATATCAATGATTATCACTGTTTTTATGCTTCGCCGCTCTATGAGCCTCACAATTATTGAGAGGCCAGTTCTAATCCTCTTTGGCAGAAGGCCGATGAACTCCAAGCTCTTCATGATACGCATATATAGGACCTGACTGACTTGCCTCCTGGAAAGACTGCAGTAGGATGTAAGTGGGTGTATAAGATCATGACTCGAGCTGATGGTTCAGTGGAATGCTACAAAGTTCGTCTAGTGGCTCGAGGATTCACACAGAAGTATGGTATTGACTATGAGGAGACTTTTTCTTCAGTTGCATGTCTTACCACTTTTCATTTCGTACTTACAGTTGCAGCTGTCAAGCAATGGAAGATGCATCAGATGGATGTTAAGAATACTTTTCTCAATGGTGATTTAGCCAAGGAAGTGTACCTACAACCTCCTTCAGGTCTTGCTCATCCATAGGAAAAGGTTTGTCGTTTTCGAAAGGCGCTTTAAGGCCTCAAACAATCTCCTTGGGCTTGGTTTTCTAAGTTCAGTTTAGTCCTCATTCAACAATGTTTCACTCCTAGTGCATTTGACTCTACACTCTTTCTTCGCCGATCTGAGACTGGTATTGTTCTTCTCTTGCTATATGTGGATAATATGGTTATTACGGAAAATGACATGTTAGGGATTCATACACTTCAGCAGTTTCTTGGATAGCAGTTTGAGATGAAGGATGTAGGATCCCTCAACTACTTTCTTGGTCTCGAGGTGACATCCAGCTTAGATGACTACTATTTTTCACATGCTAAGTATGCTTCCAAGTTGATATCTCGTGCTGGGTTGACAAATAGCAAAACTGTGGATGGTCCTCTAAAAATGAATGCTAAGCTTCTTCCCACAGATGGTGAATCATTGACAAATGTGACTCTATATCAGCAGTTAGTTGGCAATCTCATCTACTTGACTATGACACGCCCAGACATTTCTCATACAATCACCTTGGTTAGTCAGTTTATGCATGCTCTATGCTCTACACACTATGCAACAGTCTTACATATTCTTCGGTTAGTTAAGGGTACATTGTTTCATGGCTTTAATTTCTCAGCCTACTCCACTTTAGATATACAAACCTATTTTGATGCTGATTGGGCTGAAAATCCTACAGATCGCCGTTCTATCATAGGCTATTGTTTCTTGTTTGGGTCATCTCTTATCTCTTGAAAAAGTAAGAAACAAACGGTTGTCTCTCGCTCCAGTACAGAGGCTGAGTATCGTGCACTGGAAGATACTACTTCTGAGTTCTTGTGGCTTCGATGGCTACTGCATGATATGGGTGTTCCTATGACTAGTAGTTCCCCTTTTCATTGTGATAATGTAAGTGCCATGCAGATTGCTCGTAACGTTGTGTTTCATGAGCGAACAAAGCATATTGAGATAGATTGTCACTTCATTCGGCATCATATCAAGCAAGGTACTCTTCAGTTGATATATGTTACTTCTACGGATCAGGTTGCTGATATCTTTACGAAGGCACATCCACCCGGGCATCATCGTGATTTGGTTCACAAACTCAAGATTACATCTTCACTCCCATCTTGAGTTTGAGGGAGGATGTTAGCTTAGCTTTTGCTAAGCTGTACATTAACTTAGTTAGTGACATGACTGTATATGACATGACACTATAGCTATTGTAATATAACCGTTGTAACTGTATACGATAGCCACCTTCCTCTTATAAAAGGTGGGCTATGGTTGTTTCTTAATGTAACAGGGAAAGATCTTTTTCTTCTCTTCATCTCTTCCCTTCCTCCCACTCCTTTTTCTACGAGGATGGCGGAGGAGACGAGTGGGACTGGAAGAAGAGAGAGCAAAAGACGCCAGAGATGATGGGTATGCTTAATCTTTTCTTTCAAACTCTGATCTAGTTTCCATCCCCAAAAATTCTTTTACTCTGGCTGTCATCTCCTGAGTGTGTCTTCTCTTTTGGCGTGCTTCAGACTATTGTATTGTTGGAATCCAAGTCTCCAAACTTGAGTCCCCCTCCCCACGATCCCTTAATTCTTCTTCTTCTTCTTCTTTTTATTTTTTATTTTGTATTTTTTATTTTTTTTGGGTACATCAGCAGTTCACACATAATGGGTGTAAGACTTGCCTAAAAAGTTAGAAAGCAAAATAGACTGCAAAGGAGTCGAGATAGAAACCTGATCCACCCAGATGAAATCGTCTGAATGATGAGCCGCATAGGTGACCACCCAATATGTTGCACTGTTGGCCACTCTGTAAGCATGAGAGACGCGATGGGAAATGTATTTGCCTAGGAGACAACGAATATCATAGAGCAGTCGCATTCTCCCATTAGCACTCCCGATTCTCTGGATCTCCTCGATCGCCCTAGCGAAGTCCCCTCGAGGATAATGCGGTCTGCCCCCAGCACTCGTCTTGCATAAGATACTTCCTCCCATACTGCTTTCAACTCGGTGCTGTCGACAGACTGATCGAAGATATGCCGCCTCTCAACCGCTACTAGTCTGGCTTACTGATCTCTGATAACAAAGCTGGCACCGCAGTAACTACCTTCTTGAGTATTGCCAGAGTGTGGGGGCTCCCAGGAGACAAGAACACATTTGGACACTACGTGAGCGGGATGAGAACCCCAGATTCCTCTGGCCAACCCAAGCAACATCAACGTAGCTATCTTAAATTTGGCCCCTAAAAGAAGGTTCTTTAGATTCGATCCAAGTTGGCTTTTTAACAGCTCTTCTTAATATTTTGGCTGATGCTTGGACTCTATTTCTCCCACCAATGATGCTTCCACTAACCTGGTTCTGAAGCTCTGGAAACCAGAATTGCTCTTTCTGAATGGAGCGCTAATGTAAGGAGATCTTCCACCACCATAAAATCTGATCTTCTCTCTAAAAATTCAAGATCTCGATCATAAAGAACAGCCGTCCCCCCTTTCTACCATAGAAAGAAATCAACGGAGAGCCCGACTATTACAATTTTGCAAAGATGGGAAATTTATTGGAAGCAGCATGCCAAAGTTGAATGATACTAGCTTCTTCCATAAGGTAGCCAATTATCACAAGAAATTCAATTGGGTCTCTCATCTCAATTGGGCTGGTCAAACTCTTCTTTACCTTGATTAGATCCTCAATGCCTTTACCTATTACTTCAAAGATCTTATTGACAAACCGTCAAAACCTTTCATCGATCTTAACCCTAGTCTCGAGGAGATCAAGGAGGTTGTGTTCAGCTTCAAAGGGGACGAGCCCCGGTTCCGATGGTTTTACAATGTATTTTTTTCAGATGTTTTAGGACCTCATCGTCCCAAATTTAGTCGCTCTCTTCCAGTAGCTCCATGCAAAAAAAAACATTGATTTGGCTAGCTAAATTATGCTTTTCTAACTCCCATTCCCAAGAAGGAAGCTACTGCCTCCCCTTTGGACTACAGGCTAATTAACTTGATATGTAGCTGCATAAAAATTATCACCAAAGTCCTGGCTTCCCGTCTCAAACCTTTTTTAAACACTCTGATCGATCTTGCACAATCTGCCTTTATTAATGGTAGGTCGATTCTTGATAATGTCTTCTATGCCTATGAGGTAATATATCAATCTAAAAGAGATTTTGAGGCCAGTCTAATCTGCAAATTCGACTTTCCAAAAGCTTTCGATAAGGTCAATCTGGACTATCTACTCAATATTCTTGGATTTAGAAGCTTCCTGTTGATATGGGGGGGTTGGATTAGGAATCTGCTACCATCCTCAGAAATAGCAGTTTGTGTTCATGGTAACCAAGGCAATTGGATCCCTTGAGAAAATACCCTCTTTCTCCTCACTTGTTCATCCTTACTGCTGATACTTCAAGCACAATGCTAAATAGGGCTGCTTTGTGTGGTGGTGGTGGCCATAAATTGCTTCGGCGACACACTCATGTTTGCAAAAGCTGGAGAAGATTATGCTGCTATCCTGAAAATCGTTCTCTATTCTTTTGTGAACTTATTTCCAGCCCTGCTAATGCTATCAATTTCCAAAAAGGCAGTGTGGCTATTATTGAACCATCTAACTCTCTGATGGAAGATGGTGCATCTTGGCTTAATTGCAGCAATTCTTCCTTCCCTTCCAATTATCTAAGGCTTCATTTGAAATCCGGAAAGTTATTAAAATCAGACCGGTTGCCTTTGCTTCATCAATTCGAATCCAAGCTTGCTGCTTGGAAGGGCAAGCTCACTCTCTTTTGGAGGAAGATTGACACTTGTTAATGCTTTTCTTTCTTCCCATCCAGTCTATTACATGTCTCTATTTAAGCTTCCGATCGAGCTGGGTGATTCGAAATCTTGACAAGATCCGTAGGTTCTTTCTTTCGAAAGGCTTTATTTCGGGAAGTGGCCTCTCTTGCAAAGTCAACTGGGAAAAAGGTTTGCCTCTCTAAAATCGGCACCTTCTCTACCTTATTTCTGTACAAAGTTTTATCTCACAGAGGGCTTACTTGGCCCATTGCAAAATCTTTTTGGAAGATTATTTGCGCTTCCAAAGTGGCGGCTGTGTGTTTTTGTGATGAGGGTTGTGAATCTACTACTAACTATCTCTTCATTTCTTATCCTTCGTCACAAAGATCTGGTTGGCTTTTTTTGAATTTTCATAGGTCATGGTGTTCCCACAACCTCCTCCAACTTAGTTCTTCGCTGTTCCTCCATCCTCCAGACAGACCATTCGGATGTTGATGACGGCTTTTACTTGAGGTTGTTGGTATGAAAGAAATTCGAGGATCTTTCTTGGCAAGTCATCTTCAGCCAAGACAGTTGCTTGGAAGATTCTCATCTGGCCAGCTTCACTTCCATGTTTGCAAATCTCATACTGAGGCCTGCAGGGTTTTTCAGACGTATGAGACCCTTTGGGATGCCTTAAGACTGTTTGATGCTTCTTTTCATATCCGGAAGGTCGACCTGCTGCTTCTCTTCGTCTTTCTCTATCTGCTGCTCAGAGCTCTTGTTGAGTTTCTACACAGGAGTTTTTTGGAGAGTTTTCGCCCTCTGTAGCGGTTTTGGGTTTGTTCTTGGCCCATGTTTTGTTGGATGTTCTTGCTTTGTAATCTGAACTGAAGTATCATCCGCATCAGCTCCTTCGGATTGATGTAGCTGAAACTTCAAAAGGTTCAGAATGCTTATGGAACCCATAGTTGCTCTTTCTTCTCTCTTTTGTGCAATCTCCTTTATTTGTATATTTCTCCTATTGAACAAATTTTGGGTGGCAATTGCCTCCTTTAGCTTCAAAAAGAAGAAGAAGAAGAAAACATGCTGAACTTGATAAAATCTTCTGGTTATAAATGATTTAACAAATTCAATTTTATTCCCTTGATGAGTATATATTGTTAACATTTGTGGAACGATTTTATTTAACTGTTGATTTTATTTGCGCGACTTCACATGCTTGTGCAATGAGCCAATGAGTCATCTGTTTTTGGTTGCAGGGTCTGCAGTGGGGTGGGGTGTCATGTTGCTGTGCTGTTTACCTGCATGCTTGCGCAATTGCGTCATTCTGTTCATTTGCTCATAGTGTTTATGTATGGTTTCCCTGCATGGTGTATAGTAGATCTACTAAATGGTGCAATACACCGTCTCTGTCACAATGGAGTAATCTTATCGTTGCATCAAGACTCACTGAATAATATAAATAAAGCATATTTAAAAGCTACCACGACGATGCCTATCAAAATAAATTCAAATAAATCTGTCTTTTCTACACCATTTTCCACACTCATTTTCCCTAAACAATCAGCTGCTTTCTTTTCAGAAATCCACACACCACTGCAGTCAAACAGCATACGTATGATAGGGAAGATAAACCCCCTCAAAATAATCTGCATCCCTATTCAAAGCCGCTACTGTTTTTGATGCTCCTATTGATCAGTTTCAAACTATATAATATGGAGATGCTCTTCCTTTCTTCAAGTTTCTCAGGCAAATGTATTAATTAATTTCAAATGGAAACATCAATCAAGCAGAAGAGACCAAGCTGCTTTCTCTATCATTGGCCGCTATAAGGGGTCTTTCAATCTCTCTCACTAGTTTATTAGTTTTGGAAGGATTAGTGGGCGGCTCCATCTCAACGATGTCACATGTTTTTACCTAACAGGTTCAAAGCTGAAAATGAGAGTGTAGAAGGTACAATCTTCACATTTAAGCAACACTCACTATTCTTGGCACTTAGATGAGTCCTTAAGGTGGGAAAAATTTGCTTCTAGAACTTTTCTTTTACAAGTTATTCAAGTTGTAATCGAGTTCTAAGAGCTTCCACAAATTTCAGTAAACATAAAAGCTCTATGAGACGATAAATATCCCCTTACTCCTCTTTTTTTGATCATAGTAAATAGAATTGATGTTTTTGAGTTCTCTTTGTGAGAGTTCGTGGTGGTGTAACCATCTCGCTATGATGTGATTCCATAGTAACTTTCATGCAACTCGAAGGCTCTTCTTCTAGCTTGGTTTTGAAAGGCACTATATGAAGTCGGTCCTACATTGGTGGTGTCATAATACAGGACCTCACCTAAAATGACTAGCCGAAAGATATTATTTGGGTTCCTTGTTCATATATAAGTATCTAAGATCTACCCAGCGAATAATCGATATGGGACTAAACATATGCCTGCACAGATCCTCACATATTTTCTCTGTTCAAGCCTTGACATCCTTGTCAGGCTACGAGTCGAAATCCATTTAAATCTAATCACAAACATCATGATCGGTATGTGGTCAGCCCCAATGGATCCATGCTACAGTATCTCCTAGTCCATATAGATTATAGGCCAGGTCTGCTCAGATACCATTTGTAATAACTTAGGACCTCGCCCAAAATGGCTAGTCGGAAGGTATTATTTAGGTTCTTTGATCATGTATAAGTATCCAAGATGTACCTAGCGAATAACCGATATGAAGACTAAACATACGCCCGCATGGGTCCTCACAGGTGGATTTACAAAATATCCAATCGAAAACTGGTGCAACCCTAGTTGGATCAAGAGATTCGGTTAATAAGACTCCACCTAATCATCCTAGTTATCTTGTTTAAATTTTGCCTTCTAGTTAGCTTTAGTACTTAGGTCTTCTTGCTTTCTTACTCTTAGATTAGCATTCCAATTGAATTAATTTTCTAGTTATTTTCTTTTTCTTCCTGCTTCAATTACTATTATAAAAATCCTAAATATTACTTTTTAAAAAAATTCTAGAAAAATCTTAATTCCCCTCTAGGATAAGAGAGGCCTTGATAGGGGTCCCTAGCAGGTTTATTCTAGCAATATTGCATACCCCAGGTTATCTCCTACTTGGATGCATCACTTCCATCACCCATTTAGGTTAACTCTTTTTGGCTCACACATTAACCTCGCACGGCCAGCTTCCCTAGTCCTTACAAGTACCAGCCTACATCGGATTCACTCTATAGAAAGGAAGGCAAGTACATTTATGATAATATCACTATTATGACACAAATTACTTGAGTCTCTGTTCAATCTCTTGGGCCTCCATTAATCCTGAAGCACGCAACCATGAATCCACCTGTTAGGTGTTTTAGAGACTCCTTTTTTTAACAAAAAATACACCTTCAAATGAACAAAGAAGATAGTGTATAACAAGAACATAAAAAAATTTGGGGGAAAACAGGTTAAAGAGTAAAAGTGGGGTGTTAAGGGTTACAAGAATTGGGAGGAAAGGATCATGTGAAATTGAGACAAATTCCACAGTAAAACCAAAACTGGTTTAGACCACCAATACCTTCTATTTAGACTTGCACAGCATCTATTGTTTTTCAATTAAATGCTCGTATATCCTTTCATTTCCATATGCTCTCACTGCCATAGCTAATTGGGAGCATCGGTATGTATATCACACACCACTAACCAGGGCCGGCCCAACCCTTAGGCGACTGAGGCGGTCGTCAAAGGCTCCGGCTCAAAGAAGGCCCACCGCAGAAAAGACCTCAAAGACAAAATGAAAAGAAAAAAGACCCTCATGTGAATGCCTTAAGCCGGCCCACTGCAGGAAAGATCTCAAAGACAAAACGGCCTTAGGCTCCTAAATATATTGGGCCGCTCCTACCACCAACTCAACAATAAAATAAATGTTCATATTTACTTGATCATTGATATTTTGGTACTGGACTATCCACGATCATGACTCTGCCCATGGACAGTAATATCATAATACTATATCTCAGTTCGAAGCTGATACATTATATTTTTGTCGCCATCTGGCTAGCTCTAATGCTAGATTTCCCCGACATTGAACTACCAACAACCATGACTCTGCCTGCGACTACTGGCCACCACACACCAAATTTTCATTTTTGGTCATAAACACTCATAATACTGCAACCCAGCCAAAGCTGACAAATTACACATGTCACGTTTCTGTCCTAACCAGTTAGTCCTCATGCACCCATTTTATTTTTCCAATTATGTCATTATGTAGTATTTCAACTTTATCATAGAGTTATTTCACACAACATGCTAACTATATGCAGACATTAATCCAATATCATGCTTTACAAAAATAGTTCACATAATAAACCATACAATGTCAAAAGAACATCAAACACCGCACACACATACATAAATATTTATAATCATGCTGGAGATCGTGTCGAAGAATTCTTACCTCTTTAGTAGTGTAATATGTCAGCCCGGTCTGGTAGCCCACCTAATGCATTTTGCTAACTTAAAAAAAATAATATCCGACATAATAAAATTTAGAAATAAAATTCTTGCTAATTTAAATAATTAACCGATAACTTCTAAGTTTTCGCAGTTCCAAAAATTCCGGTTCCTCGATCTATCCCAATTTCCACGATCAAAATAAGAAATTAATGCATTAGAATTCACTTTGATTAGTGGATCAGGGAGGCACGCTAGACTAGCCGTCTCTAGGTTCAGATTGCTGTTTGCCAAGGGAAGAGGAAGAGGGGAATGAGGGCTTCGCTTCCATGGCCGCTGGCACAGGGAGAGAGAGAAGAGAGAGGCGAGCGGCAGAGGTTATATTTTTTTTTATCTTTTTTGGGAAAAGAATGATACATCAAATAAATAGGACAAAGAATAATACATCAAAAAATACTAAGATGACATGTTATTTGATTTATTAACATTTACATATTTAGTAGTTCTTGAATTTGTTCAGACTCCAACAGACGGGTTCGACTTTACTACTGGATTACCATCTATTGAAACCTGAACAGTTTTCACTTTTTAAAATTTTCCTTGAGGAGGAGCCTATATGAGAGAACAAGGAGATATAATATTCCAAGAGGAGTGATAGATGCTATTGGCACAACTCCGACCAAAATGCTGAGCTGGTTGGACTATTGGAGCATTCGGATTGGATTGTCGGTTGTTCAGATTGGGAAGGTTGGTTAAACTATGACTCAACGGTTGCTGTGCTTGGGTGATGATAGCTCTGATACTTATTGCTTTTGAGGTGGCCTTAAATGATAAAGATCTTGCTCGGATCTTCACTCCAACGTGGGATTCGATCTGAAACAACAAAAATCAGAATATCTTTTTGCTAGAGAGTATTCGACGGAGAACTCTCTAATGCATGAGTTAAACTAATTCTCATAAAACAATGGAGGTATTATAAGAGCGGCAAAATGGCATCACAAAAAAATAAAGAAGCGCTTCCAGGGCTTAAGAGCATTTACCTAAAAGATCCTCTAGGAGTAGTTTATATAGGCGAGGGTCATCACTCATCAACGAGGAAATCAGCCATGTCGATCAACGGTTTGTGGTAACAGATCGCACGTCCTGAAGATCATGCCTGGATGTTTAGTCTACACTTCTCGCTCTACATCTTACTCGTTCGTCACGCGTTTATGGAAATCGTTTGAGATCATGGTCGAGCTGTCGTCAATTGGTAGAAGAGTTTAAAATTCGAGGGGCTCTCTGTGTACCTCTAAGATTAGCAATATGGCAGGCTTTGATTGATCGATCGGAGGCTTTTCGGCGAGCTCTCACTAGTTGGTTTGTCATGTCGGTTGTGGTCGGTTCTAGGCATGTGAAATACCATTCATCCGACATATATATAATTTGTTTAATAGCTTTCAACCAACATTTTTTACCAGCAGCATCTTCACGATTCCTCGGAAGGGCAAAAAGAAAGCTATGATAATGGATGATTATGGCCATGTGAGCATGTGCAGTTCCTTTAGATCGTCCTTTTCTCCCTCATCCCACCATAAGAAAGAAAAGATAAAGTCTATCCCCTGCTTTCTCTGTCTTAGGGACCGCCATGCTCCAAATCACCTCCCTCATCACCCATACAAATGCAGCCAAGTGACAGAGAGATCTCAGTTACAAGTGATAGAAGTATATAAAAATCGTAGTTACCACTGGCTCAGTTGCGGCACAAACGCTATTTAATTTTACTGTCGTCGGATCTTCTACAGATGATGTTCTCGCATGCTTTCCATTAAACTAAATCTAAGATAGATTAGGACTTTGTAGGGAGAGAGCACACACACACATATATATAAAAGGTGGCCATTGCATCTCCATCATTAAAAAAATTCATAAGCCCTTTTTGGTTTGCGAATAACCAAGAATTAAATCTATTTCCCAAAATTCATTCCAGAAACCATCTTTCTAGTATCAGATTTATGTAGGTTAAAGGGAGGATACTTTTGAAATTGCGAAATAGTAGACTGACATCTTTTTAGTCAATTCTTGCTGTTAATCCATTCAACCATTTTGCTCAGGTAGCTCTCGGCTTTTTCCAGGTTTATTCCACTCGTTAGAATATCTCGAATAAGAATATAACTGTGGGAACCAAATACAGCCTTAGAGTACTCAATAATATATTAATATTCCATGCATATATTATAGTAATCTATGCACATGATATTATAGATATTGTTGCCGTTGAGAATCAGTTTGATGGAGGCGCCAAACAAGAAAGGCTGCTAGAGGACTCAGCGATAAGTTGCTCGAGCTATGCAAAATGGCGATACGTTTGAAGCCGCATTGGGAGGTTGAGATTGTGCTTGGGGTTTCAGTCTATCGTCGAGCTCAACCTGAAATAACAAAGATGAAATCATTTCGCCAGAGAATGTCCGATGGAGAACTCTTCGATGCCTAAGTCAGAACAACGCTCAAGAAATAAAACAAGTTTAGAAAGCGACAGCACTTGTCTGCTAGAACTCTAGAGCACTTAATTGGAAGGTCTTCTTGGGAGTGGATTGTATAGTCAAAGGCTGATGCCTGCAGTCAGAGAACTCGGGCACGTGGGTCTACTGTGTTTGGTAGGCCACCATATGTTGACACGTGCATCACGCCTCACACATTTTGCCAGTGCGGTTTAAGGAACCACCCATAGTCATGGCCGAAACGCTGCTAGCTATGGGGAATTTTGAAATTCGAAGAGTTGTCCGCATTTCTTAGGTTCGCCGTGCGGCAGTCCTTGATTGGCAGATTGGAGGTTTTGGAGAGGGTTTTGATTGGCTAGTGTTTAGCGTGGACCATGATAGGGTTTGATGCATATCAAATATGAAAATATTCTTAACAATCTTCTTCTTTAATTTTTTTTAAACAATTGTTGGTAAAATCTTGAACAAATCACCCTTAAAGAATATGTGTGATTTTTTTTTTGGTACTGCAATGGAGGAAGTGGTTCCTTTTGGAAAAATTCTCAAGACAAAATGAATTTCTTAACAAATGGCCTTGGCTGTGTACAAATGAAGCTAATTTGAGCACCTGAGCCTCACGGAGCGGTGGCAGCAAATGTAGATGAGATTTATCTATTGAAACTTGTGGGTAGCACACCTTAAAATAGATCCTCCGGTCTTTTATGTTTTTAAGTCCGAGCCAGATGAGTGGTTACAATGTCCTTTTCTATCCGGATCTATTTGACTCGTTTTTTGTATTCAATTTTGGATGAGGCTATTGTCCATAGCCTTGCAACCAATGGTTGGCATATTGATTTCAACCATTTTTTCAAAAAAAAACAAAACTATTTCCCTTTGTGATATAGATAGATGGGAAAGCTCATCAAAGCATTTCATTAAGCAAGGTAAAAGGCTCATCAAGAAGAAACAAAGAACATGGATAACCAGACCAAGGTTGTCAAAATGTAGGAAAGGGGCATGCTCTTGCATTGTTTGGGAATTTTGCATATTTAATTACATCTGGTCCAATGCTAGTGTAGGTAATTGCGACATTATGCATCACATTTAAGGGACCACAAACCTAATATCAATCAAACCTCATGTCGAACATTATGTACTTAAGATAAGCCTGCATTAGTTATAAAACATAAAAAGTTTATTAGATCCTTCTTAATACCCAAAAGAGCATTCAATAAACTTTACCTTATATAATAAATAACTCGTAGAATTACCATCCATCAACTTTTTTTCCACTTAAAATATGAAACAAAAGAGCCATTATTTTATCAAAGAATCTTCATAAGCTTAAGAATAAGAAAGGTACGTGATCCCCACTACAGAAGAGAACCCTTCAGATAAATGAAAAATTATATTTAGGGATACGATCCTTTATTCATGTTTCTCACACAAGGCGCTTTCATCTACTTTGTAATAATTCTAAATGAAAGATTCTATTCAGCAGTCAAACCAAACGAGACCAAAGTTGGTTCCCCTATCATTGGCTGTTAAACGGGAGCTTTCTATTTCTTTATTTTTTTTGATGTAAAAAAGAGGAGCTTTCTATTTCATCTCATTATTTATGAGCTTTGGAAGAGTCGGTGGGCTGCTCCATCTCTGTGATCTGTGAAGGGCAAGTTGCAAGGTCATAAGTACATTCATGAACAGGTCTAAGGATTTGAATGGATTAGCAAGCTAGGCAATTCAACTCTTTTTCTATAAAATCATTTTGATTTTGTTTATTTTTCTATTCATTTTGTGTGTCCTGGAGTAGGTACTGGGGCTAGGGCAGCTTAACAAGTCACTCATTATATCATCCATAAGTCTTCCTACATTTTAGTTCAATGACTTGGAAAATCTTTCACCTAAGTAGAGTGCGACAAGGAAGCAAATTGGTGTAGTAAGCTAGCCATTTGTGAGACCCAATAGTCCCACATCGGAAAGACTCGTTCTAGAGCCTGGCCATATGAGCCGGGTGTCTCCTAATCCTGCAAACGCGTTTTGGAAGGAAAACAAAACTGGAAAGGGGTGAAGAACGCTTGCGTGAAGCCCCGGAACCGGACAATATCTGGCAGGAGAGCCCCGCGGTCCCTCCTCATGTGGTCCCCACGTGGGCACTGGGTGTCTCACGTGTTCCGCGCAGGCGGGGGCGTGACATTTGGTATCAGAACCGAAAACAGCTATTGTCCGATGGTGGGAAGGGTGTGAGGCCCAATAATTCCACATCAGAAAGACTCGTTCTAGAGCCTGGGCATATGAGGCAGGTGTCTCCTAATCCTGCAGACGCATTTTGAGTGGAAAATAAAATCGGGGAGGGGTGAAGGATGCTTGCGTGAAGCTCCGGAACCGGACAATATCTGGCAGGGGAGCCCCGTGTTCCCCCTCATGTGGCCCCCACGTGGGCACTGGGTGCCTCATGTGCTCCGCGCAGGCGGGGGTACTATTGGATCTGCAGGATTAGGAGACACCCGCCTCATCTGCCCAGGCTCTAAAACGAGTCTTTCCGATGTGGGACTATTGGATCTCATACCAAAAAGAGAGAGACCCTTAACGGGTCCGACCTAACGGGTCGGATCCGAGTTCGGGTTCGAATCTATTAGGCCCAAATAAAAGGAAAAAAAAAGGGTTTAGCCAAATTTGACTAAAACCGAGCCCAATCAGATTGGACTAAGTCCGGATGAACCCAAACTATAAATTGGATTAAATCCGAACCAAATTAAGCCCAATTGAGCTGGGTCCAAACCCAATTAAGCTGAGTTAGTCTCAGCAGAACCAAATTGAATATGAATCAAGCCCAATTCAAAACCTATTTAACTAAATTGAGACCAAATTGACTTTGGGCTGACCCTGACTCAAGCCTAAATGAGCCACATTAATCCCGGACCAAAATTAAACCTAATTGGACTTGAAATTGAGCCCAATAACCTAATCAGAAGACCAAATTAACCTGATAGGGCTAGACCCAATCAGGAACCGAGCCTAATTTTTTAATTAAAGATCCAATTGACCTACGTGAACCCAATCTGGTTCTAAATTGAGGCCAAGGGCTCTAAATTAAGTAAATTGGACTTGAGATCCAAGCAAGTAAATTCTTGTTATGATAAATTAGAAAATTATGAAATAAATAGAGAATAATGTGACCCCCATGTGATTTATTTAGGTGATCAAGGATTTGTCATCCAGACGTAAGAAATTGGAAAGCAAATTGTTGTAAGTAACCTTGGCACTGATCTAAAAGTTTTTAAATTACTAATTATTTACAATTATGAAAATGTATTGGTTATGATATATTTTTCTCAAAATTAGGATCAAGTATATGATTCCATGTGATTCATGAATTTGATTAAAGAGCATTCTTCATGAATATTTGATGGTGTATGAGTTATGAAATTATGATTATGTTAGACTGTATGAAAAATGATATTTGTCGCATGTTTATGCATTTTAAATTATATAATGCCATTTATGATTTTCCAACCTATTTATGATGATTATGATTTATGAAAGAAAAATAATATTATTTATGAACTCTCAGATAGCTATGACCATCTTTAGAAATAGAGGCCAGTCGACACCCTGGAGCTAGCATCCAAAGAATAATAGGCCCTTTGCCAACAGGTTAAAGTTGGTAACGAATAACAGAATTAGTCGGCTAAGATTAATAGGCCCTGTCACGGGATTATAGTGACCATAGCAGCACATCCGTCTGAGAGTATGTTTTATAAAGTATGAATAAATGGCAATATTTCTATATGATTTGCATTATCATAATTATGAAATTTCATGGATGGAACATGCATTGCTTATGACCTGATTTGTGTATATCATGTATAAAATGTTTTATTTTGCTACAACTGCTGGCTTTTTAATCACTGCATTGGCATAATTATACTTAATCCAATAAGATAGTACTTGGTTACTTACTGAGCTGTGTAGCTCATATCTTTTTATCTACTTTTTCTACAGATGAATAAGACTACTAGGAGCAGGGAGCTTGATGTCATTCAGGGTTGGGGTAATTGAAAATGTTATGTAATAATCAGATTTTAGAAGCTCTGTACTGTTCCAACGTCATCAATAATGTTATGACATTAGTAAATGAAACTATTTATTTTTATTATGAAATTTTAAGTGGCTTCGTGTTATTGTGTGCATAAGATAGCAATAGCACGGCCGTGTCATGATCTGGATTTGGGGCATGACATTTAGTGGTATTAGAGCCGAGGACGGCTCTTGTCCGATGGTGGAAAGGGTGTGAGACCCAATAGTCCCACATCGAAAAGACTCGTTCTAGAGCCTGGGCATATGAGGCGGGTGTCTTCTAATCCTGCAGACGCGTTTTGGGAGGAAAACAAAACTAGGGAGGGGTGAAGGACGCTTGCGTGAAGCTCCGGAACCGGACAATATCTGGCAGGAGAGCCCCGCGGTCCCTCCTCATGTGGTCCCCACGTGGGCACTGGGTGCCTCACGTGCTCCGCGCAGGCGGGGGCGTGACACCATTCAGCTTTTTGGTTTGTATCTATGCAAGTATATGTACCAATGGACCTATGAAGTGGTCCAAATTATTCTTTCTAATTTCCAATTGGTAGATGGAACACGAATGTAGAAGGTACGATTAGATTCAAAATTGAACTATGAAATACGTTACTAGATTCATTGTTCGTGTTATGCTCCGAACCCACCACCCAGGTCAACCACGTGACATGGTGGCATAGGGCAGACCTATATGGCAAATGATTTAGAAGTGATATCAGAGCAAACCTAGTCCATGGCCTATGTGGACTAGGGGACACTATACAATGGACCTATTGGGGCTAACTACGAGCTGATTATGGTATTAATGATTGGATTTATGGTACTTATGGATTTGGATCCTTAGAATGATGAAAATGTTAGGGCTTAAAATAGAGGAAATATATAAGGATCCATTCGAGCGTATGTTTAGTCGCACATCGGCTATTGTCAGACCTAGTCTAGAATGAGCCATTTTGGGCTAAAGTTGGCCTGCCCAACCGACTTCAGCGAGAAGAAGAGACTGAAACACAGGATTGCGATCTTCTGTTTTCTTATTGGTGGAGCGAATAAGCTACAATAACTGTGGCTGTTGTGGACTCTGCGGGGCCATTCGAACGGCTGCTAGCCGTTGGGTCGCACTCACCCACCGCTGGGATTGCGGATGGGTGCAATGTCCGAGCTTATTGCCTCCCCCAAAATATCTATAAATTCTCGACTCCCCTTCAGTCGATCTCCCACAAAAGCTCTCTTCCCTCTTTCTCCTTCTCCGGTGGCCACTGTACCATCTTAGCCTAGTGTCGCTACCGAACTCCCTTTTTCATCTCCCGTGTACCTCGATTGCTCTATTTTTTGGGGCTAAGCTTTGTCGCCCTTCTTCCGAGCGTCACCGCCTCAAGATCGCTGGGCCGAGCTGTCCTCGGCCAAGATCTACTATCTTCACCATTCACCAAAAAGCTTCCATTCTTCTTTCTTCTTCATTCTTCCTTTGGTTGAGCTATCTCCTCTATTTCGAGTCAATCATTAGCTTCTCCCTTGTCGTTGGCCACCGCAACCACTACTGACTATTGTTGGTTGGTCGTCGAGCCCCTGTCACCAAGGCTTGGTCGCTGCCAGACCTTTTTTTCTCTTCTCCTTTTCTTTTTTTCACTCTCATTCTTCTCCTCGTTCTACCTTCTTCCTTCTCAAATTGTTTATTTATTTACTTATAGATTAGTTTCTCAAATCCTCATTTCTCTCTCTTGACTCATGGACTAGATATGATGATTAGTCTAGGTTGACCTATGCCATTGACAACTAAATTCAGACCTGTGATTGAATCTGGACTGTGATTCTCTCTCTTCTTCCTCTTTCTCTCTTTAAGTCTATTTCTCCCTCTAAGCCAGACCCAGGAATCTTATTTCAAAGCCCCGACTCTCTTTTTGTTCAGATCCAAGTTGACCCTGGGTGGCGGCTGTGCACCGCCTTGATACTCAAACAGCATACCGGATTGTACCCTAGCCTTGTCAGGTACCTTCTAGAATTTGGTTATCCTTGACTTTTAATCCACTTAAATCATTGCTCATCTTGACCAGTTTAGACTAACTCGGAGAATCTGGCACTGCCACCTGATTTGGGCATAAGATCGTATTCCTAATAGTATTTTAATTTTTGACTTTGCCTAGCTTTGAAAATAATGATAAAATTAATTATATTTTAATAATATTAAAATAGGTAAACCAGACTCGCCTACCTGAAATTGGATTTTGAAGCAAGAAGAGCTAAGTAACCTAATGCTTCAATGTGTGTTTTCCAAATTTTTGGTAAAATAATGCTTCAAAGTTTGTTTTCCGAATTTCTAGTTGATTAAATTTGATTATGATATATGTTTTATACTTAGTTAAATAGGCTAAGCATGTTATTGTTATGATTATTTTAAAATATGTTATATGCTATATTAAAAAAAATTAAAATGTGACTAGGCAAATTATGACAAATTTGTTTTATATGTATGTATTCTCAACACAGCTATGATCTGGCCCTGCCAATGGAGATTATTCGTTGGCCGCGTCGACTTGTAATCTGAGAAACTAGTTTTGGCACCAAACTATCGGTGATGTGGTATTTGGGCACCAAATCACTAGTGGTTAAGAACAGTGGTATTTGACACTTTGTGGGTTACGTGCCCATAGCTTGATGTTGAATTTTTAGTATCAGTTTATAAAAATAATGGTAAACTTTAGAAGAAATATATGTATTATTCGAGAATTGATTTATTTCTAGTCAATATCTTGCTTTTTAACTAATTATTTGGCATGCTTAGACCCCACTTTAGGGTATTATATTTTTTATTGGGCTAGTGTAGCTCCTTATTTCTTTTTTTTTATTTTTCAGATCCAGATTTATGATTGTTCAAGACTTGGAAAAGTGCGCTGGATCTTCTTAAGATATTCTCAATTCTACTTAGACTATTTAGACTAGTTAGAATATTTTGATTTGAATAAATAGTTAAGCATATGTTGACTTATGTCACTTTAGAATAATTAGTTATAAAAATTATTTGTATAAGATTTTGATTAAATTAATTTTCAAGAATCATTATTGCTTTGATACGATATGTAGCCTTGTATGCTTATATGGTCCGCTATACAAGCATGCGACGTCTAAGTACGTCTAACAGCTATGTACTGAGTAGATTTTGAGTACTTATATAAGATCCAAAATTTTAAATAATTAAGATTTTTTGGATGAGGTCCCGCTGGAAAAGCTTCCGAGTAGAGGTCGATGAGTTGAAAGGCAGCGGAATTAAAAAAATGAAACGAAGACGACTTTTTTGTTTCGCTTGTCAAGAATTGGCCAATGAAGGACAAGATATGGAGCCGGCCCACAAAAATTGATAGAATAAGAATTAAGACTTCTTGTTTATGTTCTCGGATTACAGGTTTGGCTTCACCTCTCTTATATTACTAACGGTCGCATCATCACTCTTCCTGATTAAAGAAGGGGCAAGTTGGCTGCCAATTCTTTCTTTTGAACCTATCATTTAATCCAAAATAAGAGTCATTTTGTTTTCTTAAATTTTGGATGGGATTTAAAAAACTTATGTCAGTTGTCACTACGTCATTAACAATATTTAGCGATTAATGTACACATAATATAATATCTCGGACGGCTTGACATAAGTAGCCCCTCGGTGTTCAAAATATTTTTTTGCTTGAATTAGAACACTTGAGGACCAGTAAGCTTTAGCTTTCTCCTCTTGAAAATATCGATTCTATGTTATTTATACCAATGGGGATCTATTTTATGTGTTTTGGTTGATGGAGAAGTTATGTAATTTTTTTTTTTTTTGATAGCAAATTGACATGATGTATTTGTTAATGAACATATCTGCTAATGTTTGAATTTAATACTAAATATGACCTCACAGTATTATTACTTTAATGAATGACAAATATATTCAATCCATTCCAACATTCGCAAAAAATCAAATCTTGCAGCGAAGAATCTAATCAATATATGCTTTGTAATACAAACGCTCGAGCGGGCTAAGCTTGTCTAGTTATTTGATGTCGATCGATTCTTCATAGTAAAAAGGTACTCCAGGAGTTCATAAATCCGTACTCAGACTGAATCTTAAGCCAAATTCTAGCTAAAACATGGTTCCTCTTGCCAATAGTTGTTTGACATTAGTTATTTTTATAAAAATAGTACAAGTTTATGGACAAATGCATGTCTCAAAGGAAAAATGTAATCAAAGTTTTTTTTTTGATGGGAATATATATATAAAATCAAAGTTGCAATTCATGATAACTTGATTATGAAAATTAACTAAAAATAAAAACTTCATGTTAAATCCCATGCATTGCCTAACGGCTTTATAGTTGTTCATGGCTACTAAGATCCTATTTGGCAGAGCTGTTGGCAGTAGTAGAGCTTTCTGAAGTAGAGCTTTTATAAAAAGTTGTTTGCTGTTTGGTAACTACATTACTAAAGTATTATGCTACTTTAACATATGTTTGATAAACAAACTAAAAAAGTACTGTTGGTATGACAAAATGACCATAAAGGACACTGCATAGTATTATAAAACAAAGCATAATAAAATATAATATATATTAATACGTAAATATATGATATAATATAATATTACTGTAATCTAATATAATATTATTATAATATAGTAATATAATATTGTATACTATAGCAATATTAAATTATTTAACATAACATATCAATGTATTATGATATAATGTAATTTAATATTATATTTATAATATAATACAATAATAAAGGTATATTATAATTATTAACATAAATTAATTTTTCATAATATAACATAATATTAAATTATTGAACATAACATATTAATGTATTATGATATAATGTAATATAATATTATATTTATAGTATCATACAATAATAAAGGTATAAAATATTATAATTATTAGTGTAAATTAATTTTTTACCTTCTTAATGATCATTTATCTCTCTAACAAATGTCCTAGCTAGGTGATAAAATTGGTTAAACAATTATTAAATTTTCAGATGAGAATTACACAAATGAGAAACTATGTAGCATGTTCTATATACACAATTTAATGAGGCTTGGAATACACTTCATATAGCGTGGTATACAGTTAAATAAGAATTGAATGCAGTTAATCTAAACTGGTACACACATTATATATCTTGGCACATAGTTAATCAAGGCTTGAACACAGTTAATATCCTACCTAAACTTTACCTTATTTCTACTTTTTAACATTGATGATGTAGTAGCAACAAAAATACAAGAAGCAATATTTCTGTTTACTCAAATACAAAATGAAACAACTAGCTCCTCAACAATTTCATAAAGAAAAGGAGTCAACGAGCTATAAGTTAAGAAGCAATATAATCACGCAAAATATCCATCTCACGGTTACCCAATATTTGGCTTTGCTCTACACTTAGTTCTTTCTGCAGTTCATTAATCTCTAAACAATCAGAAAGAAGTAGATCCTCATTATCATCATAAGGCTGAAAATCCAAATCTTTGATTGCATGATTTCTAATAAAATTATGAAAACCATGGAAGCCACCACAATTTGGACTTTTTTATGATAAGAAAAGTTGGGCATGGTACTCAATATTCTCCATCTACATTCCAGCATCTGAATATCCTCTCAATAGTGCATCTCAAGGAGGAATGTGCATGATTAAATATTTCAAACATACCCCTTAGTTGACTTCCATGTCGAAAATCTGGTAAATGATACCTCTCCCTTTTGTGAAGCCCTATATATCCTGACATGTGAGGATATCTTGCATCCACCAAATAATATTTACCTCCATATATATATATGAGTTATATTTTACACTTATGCATGAAAGTTAAAAAAGTATACCTGCGATCATACTATATTTAATTAACATGCATATGTCTACATTATAATATATTTTATTAAAATGCATACCTCTAGGTGGGTGTGGAAATTGGAGCTCTTCTCTGTGTATAGTATCTAAAAAAATACGAGTATCATGAGCAGCACCCGCCCATCCAGCACAAACAAAAGTAAAACACATATCAAAATCACAACATGCCATAATATTTTGTGTAGGAATTCCTTTTCGGCCAATATATGGTACTTGTTTGGATGGAAAAAATTTTATTGGTATATGAGTGCATCAATTTTTCCAATGCAGTCCTTAAAATAAGGTCACCAATGACTATCATTGCAGATTTTACTTAGAATATTTTTGAACTCTTTATCAACCGGGCTAATAATATTCTTGGACATTCTTAAAACAACATTTAAAACATGGGTAAAATATCTACTAATTGTTTCTTCGGAATGTTAAATTTTTTTTTGAACCATCCTATTCCCAAGCCCGTGTCCTAGAATTATCAAAAACATAGACACCAGCTCCTCAACAGGAAGATATCTAGAAGCTTTTAAACCATATTTGACTTTCAATTCCATACACAGATCAATAAATAGATGTTTTTTCATTCGAAATTATTGCTGGCATCTATCTAGATTGCCATTTAAGATCTCTGATACAAACCTGTATCCAGTTTGATAGGAGGTTCTACAAGGCTTCTCTCAATATTTTTTGTGTAATATTCAGTAATTGTACAAACAGTTGCAGTTAGTAAAATATAAAAATTATCATCATCAACTATCTCATCTTTACTGGAATAATTCTCCTCAGAACTATTGTCAATGCTACCCATACCTGTAGAAAAAATATTATGCAAAAAATAAAACGTCCATAACAAATAAAACAAATGATATATAAATATATAATACAAATAACACAAACAATACAAAAAAACACCAACTCATAATATCTATAATATCCATAAAATCAATAGCATCCATGATACATTATCCAAGAGATAGCACAAATATATATAGTCCATCATCATTCTGAAATAGAAGTTTATAATTAAAACTACAAAACATATTTCCATAATAGTACATCAACAACTACTTCTTTTGTAGGTTTGATATTCGCTTGAGCCATTCAATCTGAAGATAGGAATCTTGGAGAGCCACAAACATCTCCTGATGTTCTTTTGTAAAAATTTAAAATAAATAGAATTGCTTGATGGGATTTGCTAGTATGTATTCAGTCAACAATCAATAGCAAATGAAGTAATTAGTACAATGTGTTAGAAACATTGTTTAATTCACAAAACACATGCTACATGTCAATAGCTGTATGACTACGGTCAATAGCCAAGCTCAATTTTTTTTTAATCAAGTATGATAATAAACAAAATCTAGCAATGCAATCCACACATAAACGGAAACAAATAATATCTTGATTCGACATGTATATTGATTGTTTTCTAATAACTGAATACCTTTTCTAGTAAATACTATAGAGCCGACAAAGTAGGGCATAGCCATATCCTCTCTCTGTCTCTCTATTACAAAGAAAGCACTCTCTGTAATAGAGAGAGATCCTCTCTTTATAACACGATTGATCTTGCGGTCCATCGTGGACCACGAGATCAATCAGGAGAGGGAGTTGGTGGACCGCGATGTCGCGGTACATCGCAGTCCACACTCAAAGGAGGGCCATGATGTCGCGGTCCACACTTGAGCTTGGATCACGATGCCGTGGTCCATATCCTCCTAATGTGTGGACCGCAATGCCGTAGTCCATATCCTTTTGATGCGTAGACAGTGATGTCACGATCCTCGTTTGAGCATAGATCACGATGCTGCGGTCCATATCCTCTTGATGAATGGACCGCGATGCCGCAATCCATTTTCTCCTGATGCATCGCAGTCCATGCTCAGAGAAGGACCACTACCAGAAAACACGCGTATAGTGATAGAGATTCCCTTCACTATACCGTGTTTTCGGTTACTAATAGGGAATTTATGACCAGAGCTTCCGTCACTGAATTGGTTACAAAAACATGCGTCACTAAATTCTCAGTGACGGCGGTGATTCCCACCACTAACCTCAGCGTGGACCACAATGTCGATGGAAAATAGAGAGACAAGACTGATTGTTTTGGAAGGAATGGAAAAGAAATTATAATTTTTTTTCTAAAACAAGATTCAAAAGGATTTATACAAAAATAGAAAAAAAGAATATCTTGTTTGCATGGAAGGAAATCTATTCAGCGACTAGGGTTTCTTATTAGGATTCCTGTAGATTTTCAGGATTATAAAGGAACATTTTGTGTAATTGTTATATTTTATTACGGATATTTTAGTCAGAAAATAGCTTCTCGATCGGGCTTAAAAGTTCTTTTTCGAAAAGTTCTAAACTGGAGCTTCTCCCAAAAGGTTATTTTCGAAATTTTTACCAAATACTCTTATTTTATCTAAAAGTATTTTTGGAGGGCTAGAAAATGCTTTTTGGCCCTCCAAAAGCTCCCTCAAACGGGGCCTAAAATCACTGCCTATAACAAAGTTAAAATCATCTTCTTTTTTAAATTTGTTTTTGGGTGGTTTCGCTTCATCCTGTTCCTTAAACTCAGAGACTTCTTAGCCTCTCTTTCTCTCTCATCTGCAGCTTAAAGCACCAGGGGCTTAATCTTCCATGATGGCTCCCTCCCATCCTTAACAGCAACAAGGCAACAAACTCACATCTATAGCAACAGTGAGGCAACTCCTCTTACATTTGGAATAACAATTTGGAAATCATGACCAGCTTATTTTTCCGAAAGATTTTAGCAATCTATCTTAAGCCAATGGCTATTTCTCCGCATGTATTTATTAACAACTGCCTTAGCCCTTTACCTCTCAAATCTCGTTCCCAATATGAGTCTAACATCCCTTTGCTACATGCCTCTTTACTTAACAACTAACACCATCAGGTTTCATGTTTAAATCCCACAACATAGCCTTTATATCTTCTAACAACGTCGACCCTGACCTCCCATGAGACATGCGCTCTCATTTATTTGGGTTTTTCTGTGGGTTTTGGTTATAGAAAATTCCCTGTTCGGAAATTTGTTTTTGTTGATGATAAATTCTCTATTTTTACGCAATCTGAAGGATGAAATTTAAATAAGGGTTAATTATGTTTTTGGTCCTCCAAATCTAGGTTGGATTTTTGATAAGTCTCTAAACTTTAAAAAGATTAAATTTGGTTCTTATTTTTTTAACTATTTTAATTAAGGCTACAAAGAAGTCGAGTGACCCATGACCCAACCTGATCCGGCTCATTTAGACTCGATCCAACCCACTTTAAAGGATCCGTAAGGCCGAGTCGGGGTCTGAAATTGGACTTGTTCCTTTTTTCGGTTTAGTTTGAGTTCACTGAATTTTGACCCAATCCAATCCGACCTGACCCATTATTTTTTGGGTTAATTTTAGATCGTTTATTCAACGACTTGATCCGACCCGATCCAATCCCGAATTATCCAATCTGGGCCCGTAGGGGCTTGTTGAATTCTTGGTCAGCATTCATATCATTGTTTGTACTTGCCGTAGTCATGAATTAATCTGATAATATTATCAGTTTGTTAGCATCTGCTGGTGAACCATTGTCTCTTTAGATTGTTAATGTTGTTGGAGTTGTCAGAACATTTAGTTTAATTAAGTATAATCAATCTGATAAGACTGATGTGGGGCATCTAGTTGATGGATAAACTGGGACACTTAAAAAGGTCCATGTGAAAAACCATTTTTGCCAATCCAAACAACATTTGAGACATTTTTCCTCTAGTATTATAAGATATTTTTTAATTCAAAAATAAAAGTTGTGGCAGGCTTCCAGTTGAATTATGTAAATTTCATTACGATGCGACATTGTTATTCTTCGAAATGTGTATGAAATTCCATTTGTTAATAGAGTCTCCACTTTTTTTGATATATTTGGGGGATGTTTAGCTTGGACTAGTTAGTCTAAAATGTGTTTAAACTTACTTATCTTGGTAAAGAAAAATTACGGATAAAAAGTTCAACTTTAAAGTAGTGAATTATGTTTCTTTATTAAGAATTATAGCATGACCCGATCTGGACCTGAATTGGACTCGAATTTTTGGATTGGGACCGGGTTATGTATGACTTGACCCGATCCGAATGACCTACTGGGTCAAAAATTGTAGCCGTGGACTCGACCAGACCCGACCCAATCTTCTATTTGATTGGGTCTAGATCCAACATTAGGACCTAAATAAGAAATCGAGTTTGGTCGAGGTCATTCATGACCCAATCCAACCTAATCCATTTGCACTCCTAATTTTAATATGGTCATTACCCCATATTTCAGCCACTTTCTCTCATCGAAAGTTCTTGCTAATATTAACCAATGATTATATGACTGGTGACAATGTAAAAACTGATTTGCAGGGCCGGCCCAACCCTTAGGCGACTTAGGCGGTCGCTTAAGACCCCGGCCCAAAGAAGGCCCACCCCAGAAAAGGCCTCAAAAACAATTGGGGCATTGGGCCGCCCCTGCTGATTAGATAGATGATTACATGACCGATTGATGAAGATATAGCATATGAATGATGATGTGGTATATAAGTGATGATATGGCATAACACAAAAAATTTTATTTTGATGATGCATATATAAGTGATGATGTGGCATATGAGTGATGACGTGGTATATAGATATCCAATCGTCAAGTGCCATACACACACACATACACACTATGTTAAATTTGGATCCAGGAGTTACTTTTCAGCCACAAGTGTTATTGTTCAAGGGGGTTCTTCAAGTTCCACATGCCACCAACATCTAGTAGCTTAGATGCCTGAACTGTGGCCCCCCCTTAGTCTAGTATGGCATCCTCCAATTCAAGAATTGTGTGGATTTTGGAAATAAACACCTCCCAGACAACCACCAACCACAGAATCAAATATCTGCCAGCAAACGCACCTTCAACATATCCACGCCTCCCATCATCAACGCAAAAGACGCTTCGTTCATAAAATCAACGCACGTGAAACAGGACGCCACTCATAAGCCCTAGAAGGACACTCCCACGTGGACATGTGCCTCCCTTAGATCCTGCCCATCATGTCCTGTCGATCCTGCAACGAGACAAAATCCTTTGTCCCCGCCCTCCTCTCCCTCGCCGGACCAACTGCGACCCACCGTGCCCCAACATCAGCCCAGGAGTAAAAAGAGAGACCCCGTAGAGGCCATTAAAGAGTTATATACAACAACCTTAATAGTAGTTGCGGCACTGATATCACTAGAATCTTCTTAATCTCAAAAATTCTTCGCCCTATGCCTCCACTTCCCATTCCATAATATAAAGTCCTAAAGTGAAGGGTAAATGGCCCTCGGTCTTTAAAATTCCGCACATAACGCATCTCATGCCGACACCACATAAATGCACCCAATTTTTTCCCTTTTTTTATTGCAATCAGCAGCACCAATGCCATGGAATGGTGTGAACCGAAATCATTCTTCATACACCAAACCTCACCACACCTCACTTGAGTACCCTTTTTTTTTTTTTTACTGTCTTTTCTTCAGAATTGTACAAAACAAAACAAAACGAAAGGAAGAAAGGTCGTAAGAAAAGAAAAGACCTTTCAGTCCTCTACAAATGTACACTCCCTCTCGGTCACATATTTACATTCCAAAATAACAACCCAAACCATCATTGCACACCCGCCACGTGGCACAATTTCGAGTCGCCGGCTGCCTCATCCCTATTCCGCCTCCCTCCCCCGCCTCGCCGTCCTCGGCTGCCTCAACAGCTCGATCAGCGCCTCCGCCTGAAATCCAGAATCGATCAACCAATGACCAAAAAAATATACAAATAAAGCAATCATAATAAAGTGGAATTTTTTTTAAAAAAGTATTAATTAAAGAAATAAATAAAAAAATTACCTCGAGTTTGGCTCGGGTGGTGCCGGACTGGGAGAGGGCGACGAGCGGCGGGATGGCGCCCTCGCGGGAGACCATGGCCCGGTAGGCGACGCTTTCCTCGCAGATCTGGCGGAGCGTAAGCGTCGCGATCTCCTTCTGGCGCTGGGTGCCGACTTCGACCATCTCGACGAGGACCGGGATGCCGCCCTCTTCCACCGCGGCCGCCCGCCCCTCCGCCGCCGCCACCAGCGAGTTCAGCACGTACGCTGCCTTGTCTACCATCCCGGACTCCGGATCCGCCATCAGCTCCAGCAGCGGCCGCATGACCCCCTCCTTGACGGCCCGGATCTTGTTCTCCCGCGTGGAGCACAGCGAGTAGAGGGCAGTCGAGGCGTCCTTCTTCCCCCGCGGGCCCCCGGTCTCGAGGAGGTGGACGAGATGGGGGATCGCGCCGGAGCGGCCGATGGCGATCTTGTGCTCGTCGACCTGGGAGAGGCGAAGGAGGGCGCAGGCGGCGTTCTCGCGGGCGGCGGGGGTGCCGGTCTTGAGGGCGCGGACGAGGGGGCGGATGGCCCCGGCGGCGAAGATGGCGTCCTTGTTCTCGTCGCAGAGGGAGAGATTGAGGATCGCGGTGACGCCGTGCTCCTGTAGCTGGGGGTCCGGGTGGGAGAGGAGGGCGACGAGTGGCCGGACGGCGCCGGCGCGGGCGATCTTGAGGCGGTTCTCCGGGTTGTGCTTGGCCAGGAGGCGGAGCACCATGGCCGCGTGGAGCTGGGTTTCGACAGGGGCGGAGGGGGACTCTAAATCGGAGATGAGGCCGCGGACGACCTCGTCGGAGTAGTCGGCGGCGCAGGACATGAGGAGGCGGTGAAGGGCGGCGCCGCCGTTGGAGGCGGACGGGGCGGCGGAGGGGAACTCGCCGGAGCGGTCGCTGTTGCAGTCGCTGAAGGCGCCGGAGGAGTCTCCGCCGTCGCTGAAGTTGCGGGCCATGTACCTATAGTTCGCAAGGCTCGCGGTTTCCATCCAAAACTTCTACCCACAGTGGAAAGAGAAGAAAAAGATGGTGCCTTGCGTTCGAGAAGGGGGAGGGTGAAACATAAGAAGAGGAAATATGCGAGGCTCGGGGACAGGGCGGGCATACCGGGGAGAGCTGACACGTGCGAGGGGCCAAGCCGTACGGAATCTCAGTGGCGTGCGCACGTGGGAAGAGGGGACGCCTGGGGTGGTTGTGGTATATGGCTTCTTCCGTTAGCAAGAGAAAAGTCGGGTTTTGGGCCAAATCTTCTGCTTTTTCAGTGACAAGATATTCTCTCTCTCTCTCCTCCTTTCTCTCTTCCACCAAGAATCCCTGAGATTACTTACTTGATCTGACTGGTGTTCTTTTTTCTTATTTTTTTGTTTTTGTTTGATTTTCTAGTTTTAGATTTCGGTAGTTTACACTTGATAAAAGGTTCTACATAGTTGAAATATTTGGAAAGTGAAAGAAAAAGAAAAACTATGAAGTTGAAAATTTCTGCTAAAAATACAGCATTTTATTTCCATGATTTTTATGGAACTTGTTAGTTATACCTCAAGGGTCTTTTGAACTAATGCGCCAGATTGGTTGCAGCAAAACAAAAAAAAAAAAAAAAACACATGAAAGCGTAATTATCATCTAAATATGCTTGCTTCTTTCGTATTTATTGGAAACATTCATCTTTTTGATAAAAATGTTGACAGATAAAAATATATGACTTTTTTTTTTCTAAGTATAGTGATAATCATTTCTTTTCTCAAACTAACAAACTTTCTAACAAATCAAACATACAGATGTTTACTTTTCCATGGATAAAAAGGATTCCCCTTTCCATGAATTCTTTTTGCTTGGTTGGGGAGAGAGCTGGTGTAATTTTTTGATCCATCTATTTATTTTCTTTTATTTTATGAAAAAGAGAATTTTTATAGTTACCATAGTTTAAAAACTCTTCACCATCTCAGTGTAAGCCATAAAATTAAACTATTGAGATCTAATTATATTTTCATCTTATTACTTGTAAAAACATTTGTTTGATTAAACTACTCAACCATCTATACCCATCTAGATCGCCACTTTATATCCAGTTTCTCTATTTATCTAATCCGAGAAAAGATATGTTTCTTTCCAATGTACTCTTTTTCTTTAATTTCTTAATTTTTTATTTTTGTTCCTATAAGTAAGACTAAAGAAAGTCTAGCCGAAATTAATTACACCTAAGGAATTCGATCCAAAACCTCATCAAAAACTTTCAGGCTTCCATCCCTATCCCAAAAGCTCTTGTAACTTAGGGAAGAGGACCTCCTCCAATAAGGATAACTTTTCCTACTAAGACTCAAGACCTGCGGGTTCCCTCAATCAGTGGTACGTACAAGAAGGCGGAGATCTAGTTGGTTCAGGTAGTATTCGGTGATAAGCTCCAACTGGATCAATTGGCCCAAGAACAGGCTATGTAAGATATTGATTATGAGCGGTTCAGGGTGGGATCAGAAGGTCTGAAAAATTCCACCCGACCTCCCCCAGGGGGGGTGAAGGTTCCTCTTGGAGACTGCCATGACTAGATTTCAGCTATGTCATTGATATCAACAACTAATGACTTTACCAACTAAGCCGATTGGTACCATTAATCCTTTTTTGTTTATTAAAAATTAATTTCAATGTGTCTATTTGGTTGGGGAGAGAGCAGGTGTAACTTTTTGATCCATCTATTTATTTTTTTTATTTTATGAAAAAGAGAAATTTTTATAGTTACTATAGTTTAAAAACTCTTCACCATCTCAGTGTAAGCCATAAAATAAAACTATTGAGATCTAATTATATTTTCATCTTATTACTTTTAAACACATTTGTTTGATTAAACTACTCAATCATCTATACCCATCTAGATCGCCACTTTATATCCAATTTCTCTATTTATCTAATCCGAGAAAAGTTATGTTTCTTTCCAACATACTCTTTTTCTTTTATTTTTTAATTTTTTATTTGTGTTTTTATAACTAAGGCTAAAGAAAGTCTGGCCGAAATTAATTATGGACTAGATTTCAACTATGCCATTGATGTCAAAAACTAATGACTTTACCAACTAAGCCGATTGGTACCATTTCTTTTATTTTTTGAAAAAGAGAATTTTTATAGTTACCATAGTTTAAAAACTCTTCACCATCTTAGTGTAAGCCATAAAATTAAAATATTGAGATCTAATTATATTTTCATCTTATTACTTCTAAAAACATTTGTTTGATTAAACTACTCAACCATCTATACCCATCTAGATCGCCACTTTATATCCAGTTTCTCTATTTATCTAATCCAAGAAAAGCTATGTTTCTTTCCAATGTACTCTTTTTCTTTAATTTTTTAATTTTCTATTTTTTTCTTATAACTAAGACTAAAGAAAGTCTAGCCGAAATTAATTACGGACTGGATTTCAACTATGCCATTGATGTTAACAACTAATGACTTTACCAACTAAGCCGATTGGTACCATTAATCCTTTTTTGTTTATTAAAAATTAATTTCAATGTGGCTATTTGGTTGGGGAGAGAGTAGATGTAATTTTTTGATCCATCTATTTATTTTCTTTTATTTTATGAAAAAGAGAATTTTTATGGTTACCATAGTTTAAAAACTCTTCACCATCTCAGTGTAAGCCATCAAATTAAACTATTGAGATCTAATTATTTTTTCATCTTATTACTTCTAAAAATATTTGTTTGATTAAACTGCTCAACCATCTATACCCATCTAGATCGCCACTTTATATCCAGTTTCTCTATTTATCTAGTCCGAGAAAAGTTATATTTTTTTTCCAATGTACTCTTTTTCTTTAATTTTTTAATTTTCTATTTTTGTTCTTATAACTAAGACTAAAGAAAGTCTAGCCGAAATTAATTACGGACTGGATTTCAACTATGCCATTGATGTCAACAACTAATGACTTTACCAACCAAGCCGATTGGTACCATTAGTCCTTTTTTGTTTATTAAAAATTAATTTCAATGTGGCTCTTTGGTTGGGGAGAGAGCGGATATAATTTTTTGATCCATCTATTTATTTTCTTTTATTTTATGAAAAAGAGAATTTTTAGAGTTACCATAGTTTAAATATTCTTCACCATCTTAGTGTAAGCCCTCAAATTAAACTATTGAGATCTAATTATATTTTCATCTTATTACTTCTAGAAACATTTATTTGATTAAACTACTCAACCATCTATACCCATCTAGATCACCACTTTATATTCAGTTTTTCTATTTATCTAGTCCAAGGAAAGTTATGTTTCTTTCCAATGTACTTTTTTCTTTAATTTTTTAATTTTGTATTTTTGTTCTTATAACTAAGACTAAAGAAAGTCTAGCCGAAATTAATTACAGACTAGATTTCAACTATGGCATTGATGTCAACATCCAATGACTTTACCAACTAAGCCGATTGGAACCATTAATTCATTTTTGTTTATTAAAAATTAATTTCAATGTGGCTCTTTGTTTGTCAAAAAATCCATATATCATGAATAGGATAATTGATTTTATTTAAAATTATCTATTTTAATTTTTGTTACAGACCTCGTATTTACCTTCGATCGATTGTTAGGCCAGAATTCTATCCTCATATAAATTCCAAACCCTCCTTGAAATGGATCTCATCTATAGATTTCAGCTTTAAGGAAAATATTTGAGGGCAGGATGATAATACATTTTTCTATCTTTTTTTTCCCTTAGTTTCTTCCTAGATTTGTAACAATAGTGGGATCTATAGAGAGTTTTTATGAACATCATCTAATTAATATAAGAAGGAAAACATGGGGCACAGAGATATGGAGAAGGAATCTCATTGCTTAGTTAAAAAATTCTAAATGCCAAGTGACGGAGCACAAACGTCTTAAACTATAAATTATAATAACTATACTAAATACCTTCCCTTAGGAGTATCTAGAAATTCTATTATTTTCAACAGGTATAATCCTCAATATAAGTTTTTCTATAATTAAATAAACATTTCCATTTAACCACACATATCTCGAATATGTAACTCAGTATGAGTGATATTTTTTATGGAGGACATCTCAAGAAAAAGAAAAGAGGAGGGGGACATCTTTGACCAAGGAAGTTCTAGAATGAAGATTCCATGGTCCATCCATAAGACATATTATTGTATGAAGTCAAGACAAATGGTTGGGAGATGTGATGCAAATTTATACACTATAATAACTATACTAAATACCTTCATTTAGGAGTATCTAGAAATTTTATTATATTTTCAACAGGTATAATCCTCAGTATAAATTTTTCTATAATTAAATAGACATTTCAATTTAACCATATGTATCTTGAATGTGTAACTTCATATGAGTGATATTTTTTATGGAGGACATCTTTGACCAAGGAAGTTCTACTTTTCATAAAAATGAAGATTCCACGGGTTTTCAATAAGACATTTTATTGCATAAAGTCAAGACAAATGCTTGGGAGATGTGATGCAAATTTATAAACTACAATAACTATACCAAATGCCTTCCTTTAGGAGTATCCAAAAATTCTATTATATGTTCAACTTGTATGTTCAAATATCTAACTTTGCATGAATGACATATTTGATGGATGACATCTCAAGAAATAAAGGGACATTTTTGACCAAGGAAGTTTTATTCTTATGCAACAATAAGAGATATTTTTGCATAAAGTTAAAACAAACTATAACTACATTTCTGAATGATGAAAACTGACATTGCACTTACCTACTACGAAGTTAAATAATATTTGAGGAGGTGATGCCAATTACTTTATATGGTGATTCAACCGTAGTTATATAAGGACTTGTGCGGGCGTGTGTTTAGTCCCACATTGATTATTCGCTGGGTAGAATTTAGGTACTTATACAGGATCAAGAAATCCAAATAATAACTTATGGCTAGCCATTTTGGGTGAGGTCCTGAGTTGTTACAAATGGTATCAGAGCGGACCCGGTTCATAACCTATGTGGACTAGGGGACACTGCAGCATGGATCCATTGGGCTGACCACGGGCCAATTGCGGTGTTGGTGATTAGATTTGAACTCTTATCCAGATGAGGACGTTAAGACTTGAATGGGGGGAGTATGTGAGAACCCGTGCGAGCGTGTGTTTAGTCCCACATCGGTTATTCACTGGATAGATTTTAAGTACTTATACAAGATAAAGAAATTCAAATAATATTTTTTGGCTAATTATTTTGGATGAGGTCCTGGGTTGTTACAAGTTATCATAATTACACTACAAGAAACTTGGACATTAGCGACGCTTTTTTTGGCTATTAGCGACGCTTTTAAGCGTCGGTAGAAACCATCCCGACGCTTTCCAAAGCGTCGGTAAAGCATCGCCTATGCTACAGTGGAAAAAATATTTTCCGACGCTTTTAAAAGCGTCGCTAATTCCAATTTAGCGACGCTTTTAAGCGTCGCGCTTTACCGACGCTTTAAAGCGTCGCTCTTTACCGACGCTTTAAAGCGTCGCAAATTACCGACGCTTTAAAGCGTCGCGAATTACCGACGCTTTAAAGCGTCGCGAATTACCATTTGCCAAAAAAATAACCAATTGTGGTCGGCATCTTCTCCTCCCTTCAGAAATACAAACAACCTCCTCGATCAGTACCTTTATTCCATCTATGCGGAGGGGTTGGGTTTGGCTATATAAACAGTTTTTTTTTTCAGATCTGCCGATGTGGGACTAAAATGAGATGATTTTTTGGATTCCGACGACGCTTTTAACGACTCTTTTAAGCGTCGTTATTTAACGACGCTACAAAGCGTCGTTATTTAACGACGCTACAAAGCGTCGTTAAAAGTTCGACGACGCTTTTAAGCGTCGTCATTAGCCGACGCTTTTAAAAAGCGTCGGCAAATGTTGACGGGGAAAATTTTTTGCCGACGCTTGGAATAAGCGTCGGCAAATAAGAATCACTAATGTCCAAGTTTCTTGTAGTGTTAGAATACTTATAAAGTAATACATGGTTTGCTCTAAAAATCCAATTGGGTGCCTAGATAGTTCATACATGTTAAAAATAACCGGCTACATATTTGGGTTGCAGGACTCATGCGAAAAGAGTGTTTATAGGCAAAGTACCAGGAATTAGGACTTTGGAAGCTGCGTAAAGATCATAGCGTTGCTCATCATACTTATGTTGGAGACAACTGCCATTTGAATACGAGAAATTATATTGAAGACATAAGAACACATGGTATTGCATTAAAGAAGGTGACTAGCGTGCTCAAGTCTTAAATAATTACTCTCTTTATCTATTTATCTACACACCCTCCAAAAAAAATATAAAAAGAAAGCTGAGATAAATAGGTATGGCATTCTGCAATTTTATTTTCTTATCTAAAAGGTTTATAAAATTCTATTCTTATATTTTCCTGACAAAAAATTAGGAGAAGAAATAAAGAGAGAGAACAAAATTACATGAAAAAACTCAGGGTTCTATCAAAAGCTGCTCACTCTGCCCTTCTTGCCTCTTTTCTCATTGTTGTTGTCCTTTTCTTCCAACGAATAGTTTATGATTCAACATCTACATCAGTATTTCCCCTGAACTGTATCTCCCAGCAATATTATAGTATGAAAACAACAAATTTTCCTGAAATCCATGACATAGGTTTTTTCACTTATGGCTAGTGGGCATAATCCAAGTAGCCATGCAAAAGATACGTCTCAGATTCACTATCTCTTGTCCAATTTATGAGGTTGATTCTTGCATTAAAAATAAGTGGGTAGCAAGACAAACAATCTGACTCCACATTAATGGAGAATAAATATTTAGCACCTTGCAATTGGATTGCACAAGCGCTGGAAAATAAACGGGAAGCGTGGTACTTCCTCGCCATTCCAAATTCTCCACTAAAATTATAATCTTGACAGAGACATTGATAAACATCGCTACCACATTTAATTTTATGTCGTGTAGGTGTAAGATCACTCTCTTGAAATTTGGCCATCCTTTTTGATGGAGGATATTGGTGCCGAATTGAGGAATTTGTTGGACAGCCACACGTCCCCTTCAAATATGAGAATCCGTGCAAGCATGTATTTAATCCCAAATTAATTATTCGCCCAGAAGATTTTGAGTGCTAATATGGAACTAAGAAATCTAAAAAAATATCTTCTGGCTAGCTTTTTTGGGTAAGGTCATATAATTGTTACAAAGAAAGAGAACAAACACTTACTTACTCTTACTGCTGATTTCATTCAAAAGCGAAGGAACAAGTAGCATGAATCCATTAGGACTGACCATGAGCCGATCGTAGTACTTGTGATTAGATTTAAATTGATTTGAACTCTTAGCCCGATGAGGAGCATGTAAGAACTCGTGTGGGCGTGTGTTTAGTCTCATATCGGTTATTCGCTGGATAAATATTGAGTACTTATATAGAATTAAGAAGCTCAAATAATACATTCCGGCTAGTTATTTTGAACGAAGTCCTAGGCCGTTACATTAACTATTTCGCTGCTCGATTGGCTAATTAGATTAATCAAATCTAAAGAACTGCCTGGGAGAAGATCTCGGGTGTTTTTATTTAAAAACTACTACTACTAAAAACTAAAAAAAAAAGTAAAAGAAGACTCTAGGTCCACCTGATGGGCGATCTAGATTCTAGATTTAGAGAATCAATGAAATCTCATTTGTATCTATTTTCTAGTCTTTGACCAGACCCAGGGATCATCGACCTGGATGTCAACCGGCTTTGCTTTGAGCTAATTTTTAAAAGTGGAATTTGTCAGCTTCCCAAGGAAGTGCTAATTAATTGAAGTCGATCCCGGACCTAACAAAGCTAAGGATAATTTATTGACCACGACCAGACGTGTGTACAAGTCTTTAGAGGCAATGCAACATGACAGAGGTGTGATTTAAGCGAAAAAGCTTAATAGACAAATGCCTAAGTTTGTGCTAGCATCGCGGTGTTGCAAGTGGGTGAGGTCAAGTTGGTTTTGAGTCTGACTTCTGTAAATTTTATATTCATCAGATTAGAGTGTAATTTTTGATATTTGGACTGGTCTGAATTGTTCTTTTATGATAGATCTATCTAATTATTCTAGGTATATTGATAGTAGAGCTTTGGTGACATCAGAAGGTGTTGTACTTGAGCTAAAAACTCGAAGAAAAAAGAATATGTTGATGCAACCGATTATGGCGAGGTATAAATCCTATTACAGCATGTACGATGCAAGATGTTAAAATGGACGAGCTTTTCAAGATAAGCATGGTATGGCAAAAGTTTTTTCTTGGTTTTCCACTTCCCTTGAGTTTGGCAGATGATAAGCGCCGAATCCCCAAATACTTCGATTTCTTCTATTCCCAGGGTCAAGGCAGCGATACCAATTGTCATTCCAAAAACTCCGGCCATTTTATTTATTCCGAAAAGTTCGAAGGATCAGAAAAAAATCGGTCCGGATCTACTGCGGGAATGATTTGGAAGATCCAAAACTAAAAACAGGGGCCAAGTCGAACGCTCGAGTATAGATTCCCTATGCTCATGTGAACGGCCGGCCCGTAGATCTAAAAGGATCCATCCATAGGCCTGACCGAAAAGTTTGTCCACGAGAAAAAAAAGGGGAAGTAGGGCAAAATATTATTTTGACTGGCCACTTTAAGAATTCAGCTTTCATACGCTTATTCACAAGTCCTAGGAATCCACCAAAATGGATGAAGAGAATAGAGAAAAGGCAATAACAATTTCCATAATAAAATTCTCACTAATTAATAACTTAAATATCTCGAGTATAATTACATTAGGAACCCCAATAGAGTATTTATAAATAATACAAGAGAAACCCATTTTTATACTTTCTATTATGGGATTCTAAATCTTATTCTAACTTGAAGAAACTCAATTACTAATTTTCTTAATAGCATTAAAAGTTCTCAAAAAGAAAATCTCAAAAATCAAAATTCTCTATAATTAACTAATATCAAACTTTTCTAATAAAACAAAAAATAGATTGCACACCAAAACTTGCAAGCTCTTATCCTAAGATTTATGCATATAGAACCCGCAACCCATATGGTAGACACATGCACTTGCATGGTCCCATGACCTGAGCATTCTAGTCTCAAGCCCAGTGTTGGGCTCAAACCCACTTGCCCAACAAGCTAGGCACTGGAGTGTCATTTAGACTTGAAGAGCCCAAAAAATGACCTGCTATAATCCATGCATAAATAAGCTAAAAAGGAAGTCTTAAAAGTAGTAGCGGTGTCTATATATGTACTATAACACCAGAAGATTGGATCCACCATGCGATGATGCAATTCTACCCCACAGAAAAATATATTTCCCCCACGTTTTATGATGATGATGAAAGATCAATTCGTAGATTATAAGGTCGAACATGCAGTAATAGACCATTGCACATACATCAACATACCACATATTTGCTAGATCTATCTCATTGGTACATATTAGCAGTATCCATAAACCAAAAAAAAAAAATTCTTTTGGTTGAGGTATTATTTGTCAACAACAAAAAAAAAAAAAAGAACAACGAGCATTAGTCGAATTTATTTGCAGATATCTTTGAGGACTATGATTTTGGTTTGAACTAAAAATCAATATTCCTCTTTAGGTGTATTATTCCAAATGTAGGTGTTTGTTTGACTTGTCACCATTGAAAAACATCTTTTTCTTTCATTTCCTAGGTGGGTTCCATGTCCAAGCCACTGGAAAATTGGCTTGGCGGCAGCCGGAGAGTATAAAAAGTGCAAGCAAAAATCCTGCACGGCTGCCTTCATTTTTCTTTTCTTCTCTGAGATCATTGTCAACAATTTTGATTGGCAAAAGGAATAATGTGAATTGCACTATGACCACAAACGTTAAGTGGGAGGGAAAGAACTGTTTGCTTAAAATCTAGGCCTAAATCAAGGATGAAAATGATATTATTAGTTTTAGCCTCACCAACCATGCCGCCTTTTTAGCAATAGTGAGAATCACTCCTTACCAACGATACCCAAGAATCAGGGAGCATCACTTTGACTTAAGAATTTTTGCGTATTGTGCCGCCATTTAAAAATTTTTCTAAACTATTGTAAAGTGTAAAGAAAACTTTTTAATAGCAAGAATTCTTTAGTCAAAGTGACGTTCCATGCTTGTTGGGCTGCATGGTTGGTAAGGAGTGATTCTCACCGATCAAAGTTTTATATCTTTGGTCTTGTAAACTTATGTATAACTGTACCATTGAATATTGGCGAATGTTTGAGACTTTAATCCAATAAATATTAATCCAACAAAAATGTCCTAAACATTTTTATTTATATCAAAATTCATTATTTAAAATAATCGAATCCGATTAATGCAGCATAACCTGACCTAACCTAACCCAACTAACCTGGCATTTAAGTGGTTGAGAGATTTAGGTGGTTGGACTGTGTTAGATTGACCTCAACCCAACCCGACATGCTCAAGTTGCAGCCCCAGTACCTTTGCTTTTAGAAAAATACATTGAATATACAAATTCTAATATATATATATATATATATATATATATATATATATATATATATATATATATATATATATATATATATATATATATATATGCATACCAGAGCAACTTGAATTTCTTCAACATCTTTTAAGACACACCGTAGTTTCATTTTTTTCCAATAACTTTTTGAGATTGCTCTTCCAAATTTTAATGTTTTACGGCTGAAATACATTGAACTTTCAAATCTTTTGGTAAATTTGCCAAGCTATATAAAATCCCATATGAGTCTATGACATTTGCCTAGTCAAAAATAGTTACCATTGAAACCATTCCAATAAATGAGTCAATTAGAACACTAGCCAACCCAACTATACCTTCAAGTCGGATTTCCAGCACATAAACACTGGGGCTCGTTTGGTTTGCGGGAGCATTTTTCCTCCTAAGACTATGATTCCTGGGAAGCAGATTCATAGGGAGAGGATACTTGAGAAAATACTTTTGGCATGTTTGGTTGACCATGGAAAAGTGATAGATTTTGAGAGTGCTTATGTTTGGTTGACCATCCACTTTCCTAGAAAAGTTATGTATAATTTCTATTATATCCTTAATAAAAATTAGATCTTTAATGCCTCTTTAATGTTGAAGGGCCTTTTCGGAGAAAAAAATGGAGTGATTCCTGTCTTATAGGAAAGTAACTTTTCCATGAAATATGGAAATCATATTCCCATGAGAATACAACTTTTCCATCTCTCTCATTTGAAAACTCCAACCAAACAAGAGATATCCCATTACTTTTCTATTAACCACACTTTTCCTCCTCCTTTTTCCACGAACCAAACAAGCCCTAAAATGCACCTAATGAACTTTTAGGTTAGTGTCTTCTCTTATAAATCCTTGCATTGCAAAATAATTTGCTATCAACCAGATGTCCCCTTATGGGCCACACAAGACTTTCATGCGCGGGGCGCAGATCAGCAACCTTTCAGTGTCATTGGCCTGCAGGCCCCCTGAAATCCTTCTCACTGCTTTCACTTCATTGCAAGGTCCCAGTTCACCCTTCACCTTTATCCACACTCGAAAGCTCCCTGAGAGGAATCTCTCCCAGCTGCGTCCCACTCCTGCCCCTAGACTTGAGCCTCCGATGACATCCAGACTCTAAAGAGGTGATGTGCCAACTTGACTCAGTAATCAGATGAGAACCAGAATAATTTCCTTTGGATGGCACCGAAGACCTTCCTCTGAGAATGAAGCTTCGTCTTCGAGTCCTCAAGTGAGTCGCTGTTGGGACCAGTGACTTTGCGTGTACAGCTGGGCTCGGAATGCAACAACAGTGTTGACACCATCACTCTAAGATGCTTTAGCTTGCTTACTGTTAAGCATCCCTCCTTATGCATTTAATTATGCTCGGAAGTTGTGGGATGTGAGTCTTCAATGTTTGCTTGGGTAATTAAAGCTTCTTTGACTACTTGTCTCAAGGCAAACTTGTGGAACGTTGGTGCTTCATTAGAAGCTGGCTTTTGAGATTTTAAAGAGCTGAGTAGGAGTGGAAAAATTCAGATTAGTGTGCTGGAATTTATAGCTGTTACTTTGACTGCAGTTCTGTGTCTCTTCGGTAACTTGGAGAGCTTGATGCCTATTCTTTTCAGTTTTTTCAGCAACCTTTCCACTCTTTTGTTTTGGAGCTTTTGTGTAGCTTCTTCCTCCTTTTTCTCATTTCTCATTTTACCTACAAATTTTTTGTCATTTTGTGAGACATTTGTGTTTCTTGTAAACACTTTGTAATCCTGCAAAATTAGTGGAATTGGACTTCGGTCCCGTGGACGTACATTAATTGAGGGAACCATGTAAAAATCTTTTGTGTTCTTGTTTTGCTTATTGATTTCATCATTGATTTACACTTGTAGGGAACCATTTTTCCCAATACTTACCTCCAAACACTCTTGCATGAATCTTGACAGGCACTGGTGGAAGATATCCCCCCCCCCCCCCCCCCCCCCTCTCTTTATGTATTCACAGCTGCTCTCCTGGTGGATATCTTAGCATCCTTGCTTTCTCCAGTTTCATAGAAATCAATGCAGTCATAGGGGACGCGGTTTTGATGTCGAGGAATAATAGTCCTAAGAACATACACTCGTCGTGCTTATATACTCTTGGACTTATCCATCTAAATACCTAAAATTTTAGATAAGAACTTAACATGATATCAGAGCTCACCGATCGTTCTAATTAATCTACGTAGGCCCATGCATGTTCATTTCACTGAATTTCGATTTTGGAACCTAACTTTAGAAAGAATCATTTGGCTTTAACGTACGTGCTGTTTCCAGTGGTATCATCTAAGGGCATAACCAGGAATTGGGGCAGCAAAATCACACTACTTTTCCAGATGTGGACCTTACTGGATAAAGTCCAAAAGAACTATACCCGGTGAAGACTGTAGCAACAAAATACAGCATGTACAGTGAAAGAATATAGATTGTATGCACATTGGAATTTTTGATTGTCTAATGCAGCATTGACCGTAGATCATGCCTTTGGCTAGAAAGAAGTATATGCTTCTCTTGATGGTAGTCATTTGAGGTCATGATATGGATTGGATCATTTCTCTTGTTCCAAATCATGGCTTAGTAGATAAAGGCCAAAATGAAATTAATGGATCTTTTGGGTGCAACAAATGACTTGCAAGGGGTAGGATAAAACAGCACAATTTATAATTGGATCATTTTTGATTCTCCTGCGCAACATTAACCATGCATCATGCCATGGGTTGGAATTTTATGCACCTTGATTTGGAAATGATCCAAATGCTGGATTTTGAACGATAGATGGGATGCTAGCTTTGTCTATGCTTAATCTTTTGCTAATTTTGGTTACTTTTTGTTACCACCAATTAATACTCGATCTAGTAGGTGGAAAATCACTGATAGATCTAGGCATGGAGATGAAGATCCGATATACGCTTTCATCCTATGTATGGTAAAGAAGAAAAGCTTGAAGGTTGCAAGAGCTGATCTGGATAGAAGCCGTTCGATGCTTAAGTTACACGGAGCTCTATAGAACAACAGGAGGAGAGAGAGGAGACATGGAAAGTAGAGAGAGAGTAGAGAGTATATATATATATATATATATATATATATATTCTTTCATGATATGTGTTGTAATATATACCTGGTACCTTAGGCCTCCTTTTATAGATGGATCCAGATAAGAAAAACCAAAAATCAGCTCCCCTAATATGAAACATGTATATATACCTGGATACGAGGAGTGGACACGTATGAGGATGGTCATCCTCTAATATAGAACACACGCAAATTGGTGCGGGAGCTGACCTCCTATTAGATTGCTCATATATATCGGAAGGCGAACAGTGCAGCCGACTGGGTCGCCTCTTATGTTGTCCGGCACTCTTGGAAAATTCTCTGGACTAGCCTAGATTGCACCCCATACTGTTTATTTTGTTTACTTTCTTTTGATATGTCTGATTGTATTCACGTTAGAGATATATGAAATGAAATACTGTTTTGACCTTAAAAAAAAAAGTGTTTGAACTCTTACTCACTATTACAGATTCTCGCCATATCACCAAGGGAAGACAGGAAATGGAGTAACTCAAAAAATAAGAACCTTCTTCTTCTTGAGCATCTCGTTTGGGATCGGAAATGGAGGACAAATTGCCTTTTGGCTCGATGAGTGGGCAGCAAGCAAGCCATGAACGAATCTTATGCCAAATACCTTTCTCATGCATAGGGATCTTTTCATATCTGTGGCAAGATTCATGGAAAATTTTCAACAGAGTATCGGACTGTTAACTCTTTCATTCAGAGAGATAACGAAGAGTTTGAACTCTTACTCTCTATTATAGATTCTCGCCATATCACCAAGGAAAGACTGGAAATGGAGTACCTCAAAAAAATTCTCATTGGAAAAGCTTGGGATTGCATGGTAGCTACAGTGTGATGGTTGTTGTGGAAGCAATGAAACAAAGCTAATAAGACGAGAGGAGCATTAGAAAAAAAAAAAAAAAAACCGGAAGACGAGAGGAGCATACGACAAAAGGAATCGAAAAACAAGCTAAAAATAAAGAATTTATTAAGGGCCCTACCGGGTTCGAACCGGTGACCTCTTGATCTGCAGTCAAATGCTCTACCACTGAGCTAAGGACCCCTGTGTACTTTAATGTTCTCACATCATTTCTTAATTTCGCTTATCTTGTTGTGATGTGGCTCATGCATAATGTGATTGGATTGATATATTGGATCTAGTCACAAAAGGAATGGGGAAATTTTGCCATGGAATAGAATTTAGAGACAGAGAGATGAAGTAGAAACATGTTATTTCAGTATTTGGTATAATTAATGCATTCCTTGGTGAGTTATGTTGAAATTTTGTTAGATGGCAATATGGCAACATGATGCTATATGGCTCTGAATGTTTGGAATTAAATTCATATAACATGGATATGACCAAAACGTGAATTTTGAGACAAAAGTGAGGTAAAATCTTCATGGATAGAGAGAGAACGGGTATACTAGAGGAGGAACAGAATTTGCACCAGTTGATGAGATGGTGATGGAGAAATTATTAAGATGGTATGGCTAATGCAATGAAGATTTGAGGAGGCCTTGGTAACAAGAGATGCTAGGAAATTTGTGGGAGCGTCTAGAAAGCCATCACAGATGGTACTTGGGAGAAAGGAATCAAAAATTTCCTTTTTTTTCATAGGATTTACCTGAAATATATCAGCAATTCTTAGTCACATAGCTAGAATTTTCTTCTGCTTACAAAATTATATATTCATGGCTTCTATTTTCATTCTAAATATATAAAATACAAGATTTATTCCAATAATTAGTTTACGAGATATGACAAGTCATTGGTTGAGTTCATAAAGATGGTCTTTTTTTTTTTTGAGTTCATTGTTATTTTTCCCTTTTTTGTTGATTAATTGATGCTCTGACTATGTTATCTATAGGTACAAAACGGAACTAAGTCTTTGCTCCTCAAATGTCAGCACCAGAGAGCACTTCACCCCCTCTTGCATCATGGTGCCCTGTCTATCTTGCTGTATTTTGCAGACCAAACTGTTTTGATAAATTTTTTACGAAATTCTGGAATATCAAGTCTATCGTACCTGATAATGAGGATGTCTTCGTGCATCGGCACTAGGTTAATCATTGTTGGTAAAGAAATATCCATATGATTGATTGATGGAAGTTAATAGCAATACATGATTATGTAGCTAATTGTAATAATCTAGGATCTCCTCCAAAAATTTTAGTCGGAAGTTTTATTTAAGCTTGTTAGCTTTGTATAAATACTCAAGATCTATCTAGTGCATAGCTGATACGAGACTAAACACACATCCGCACGGATCCTTCCCCATTTGAGCTCTAGCATTCTCGCTAGGTTAAAGGTCCAAATCTATTCAAATCAAATCACAAGCATCACAATCGATCCGTGGTCAACTCTGATATTTCCGTGCTGTAGTATCCTCTAGTTCACATAAGCCATGGGTCAAATCTACAGGGATACCATTGTAACAACCTATGATCTCACTCAAGAAGACCAGTAGGAAGGTATTATTTTAGTTTCTTGATTCTGTATAAGTAGCTAAGATCTACCCAATGCATAATTTAGTATCATAGAAAATCAAAATTTACGATATAGGTAACATAAAATATCCCTAATTTTCCGCGCATGATACAAAATGTCTATAATTATATAGATGGTTGTAGTTAGAGATCCTTATCTCTATCAGCAGCAAAATTCAACCTAATGTGTTAGCTTATCTCACCGAACATCAAGAACATCCCGTTAACTCCAAGCCAATATTTGGAGCTATAAAATTCAGAAACCATCCTCATTATCGATTTAAACAGTTATGCTCTAATTTTTTAGATTTTCTGAGATCTAATTTATCAAATCTAGCCTATCAAAATAATAAATAATTAATTTAAAAAATTAACAGACTAGATTTTACCTTAATCAGTGGGCCGGGAGAGATCCCACTCTCTGTCGTCCATCTATAATTAAATCAATTGGAGATTATAAAATCAGAGTGAATAAAGTAAGCTGGATTTGGCTCTACCCAAATCACAGAGAGAGGATGGTTAAAACATGTTCTAATTTCTCCAGTTGCTTTCTGCCGGTTTTAGGGTCGGAAGGCTCGCTAAAGAGCTACAAGAAGAACTATCATTACACGAAGTCGGCATTCTCATGGCAGCCAGTATCAGCCTATGCTCTATAGTCCAATGCCACCTGGGGAGAACCATTCTGAATGCAGTTTTGAAGGGGCATAAGCGTCAGCTAAGGGCCTTTCTGAACCCTGAGGTGTTCATGAAATCACTTCTATGTTACTGGGAAGAGAAATAACTTGTGGAGTCTTTGATCCACCACTTACCAAATAATAGCTTTAGATTCATCCATACAAGTAACCTTGGTCTTGTAGTCCTTTTGCCTGTAGAGTGCTTTTGTGTCATAAACCTAGCTATGACTTCTATTTTTCATCATTTAAACTTTGTTTAACATGATGACCTACTTTTTATCTATATCATAATGCTTGCAAGGTGATCCATCGGGGACCTTCGATATAGTTTTGCAAATCAATGAAAAAAAGGATTACCATGAGAAATGATTAAAAAAATTGAAACTCAAATCACTGAAGTCGCAGCCGATATACCAAGAGCGATGATTAAATGATTTTATGCTATTTATGACAGATTGTTCAAGGTTATGATTAATTAAGCAACTGAAATTATGGATCAAAATCATAGTTGATTGATCAAAAATATGATGATAAGCAATTAAATCCAATGGTTATCTTTTCTTTGACTGTTTATTTAATTAATAAAAATTTGATTTATTGAAGTCATAAGTAGTGGAACAAGAGAATGGCTTGATCAATTTATGATTATAGTAAAATATTTATGGTTATGATTGCTTCATCGGAGGTTACAAATTATGATTATGGCTGTTTTAAAAATATAAGATATAGATTATAACGTGTTCATATCTTGGTCTACCTATTATAATTTCATTAATGGCTCAATAAAAGTTCATGTTTTCATTATACTGCAGGAGGTATACATTGACAATATATTTATGCAGAAATTCTATCAACTAAATAGTTAGAGCAAACCAATTATTCTAAAACTTATATATTAATTAATTAACCAGTTAAAGTTAAGCAGTTATTCTTTCTGATAGATTTTTAACCTATGTTCTAATTAATTTTCTTGATGGCTTGAATGCGAGAAATGTCTTTTTTTCTAGAGTGCAACAAGTGGCATCATGCAAACAAGGATACCTGAAAATAGTTTCTCTCGGAGAAATTACACTATTGCAAGAAATAAATATATAAAAGATAGCATATTTTCTTTGATAAATTGTGGGTTATAGTCTTCAACTCATAATCTTTCTTCTATCGTATCTTGAAACTATTTTATGTCATTTTAGGTAAACTCTTCTGATGCAAAAAGATAGTCAAAATAGGGAAGAAACGACTCTTTAGAGTGAGAAACTCTGAGGAGAGAGAAAATTCAGTAACGGCTATCTTCACCGGTGGTCGGAGTGCTCTGCTGCTGGCCGGTGTTCGGTGGCGGAGAACGAGGCGGGCTAGCTATTGCCTGCCCTGGTTCGAGGGTTCTTTTCTTTTCAGGTGCGAATGGGCCGGAAGAAGGGGAAGCAGCCGTTGGTGGGAGCGACGGGCTCGGTAGGGGAGCAGGCGTCGGGGGCGCCGACGGTGGATGGAAATGGTCCGACGGAGCTGCCCGCGGAGCCGATGAAGAGGACGTGGGCGCAGGTCGCTGCTCAAGAGAAAGGTACGCTATTGGGGGGGAAAGGGGAGCGGCCCGTTGGCCGGGCTCGGCCTGGACCATGGGTTACTCACCGGCTGACGGAGTCGGAGGTGGCTCGCTTGAGCCACCACTTCTCGTCAGTCTTTGAGCTCCCGGGGGAGCCCATCGAGGCGGCACGCCGGGAGTGGGATGGCCTCGCCGTGGTTGGCCGGAGCCTTGGTCGGCGGGTGCCGGTCGAGTGGGTGGCCAAGGACGTGGCCGCCCGGCTCAAGAATGCAGGCGAAGTGGTGGCGGTCTCCCTCGCTGAGGACCACTTCGCACTGCGGTTTAGGTCGCCGGAGGGCCGGGACCGTGCCCTGGTGGAGGGGCCCTGGGTGGTGGCGGGGCAACTTCTTGCCCTGGAGCCGTGGTCGCCGGATTTCTTACCTAGGGAAAATCCGGTGAACACGGCGGTGGTCTGGCTCCGGCTGCCCGGGCTTCCTCCAGAATACTGGTCGACTTCGACCATCATGGATATAGCTGCCAAGGCAGGGCGGCCTTTGGCAGTGGATGGTGTCACGGAGGGACGCCGTGCCATGGGGTTTGCGCGTGTCAAGGTGGCGATTGACGCCTCCGCCCCCCTCCTCCCCGGAATCCGGATACTCGGAAGGACGAAGGCTCTCTGGCAGCCGTTCGTCTTCGAGAATATCCCGGATTTCTGCGAGCAGTGTGGTAGGATCGGCCACCTCGAGCTAGGATGCCCATTTGGGGTTCCGGCGACGACGGGAGTGAGCCTACCGGGGGAGGTGGCTCCCGGGCCGATCTATGGCCCGTGGTTGGTGACTTCCCGCGCCCGGCAGCCACGGGAGCAAGTGCCACGGTCGGGGAAGGCGACGGAGCCCTCGCGTGGGCCGCCGACGCAAGCGGGGAAGGTGTCGGAGCCCTCCGGTGGGCTTCCCCCTTCTCGGCCCTCCTCGCCGGCCGCCTCGCCTAGGCCTCCGGTGTCACCACCGGACCTAGAAGGTTGGCAAAAGCCGACCAAAGTGGCCCGTCGCCACTCCCCGCCGGTGGTGGTAGAGGCCCCGGCTTCCGGTGGGCAGAGAGGGGGCTCCCGTGTTGACACGGTCATGGGACGTGTTGACTCGGCTACAGGGGCGAGTTCGAGCTCGAGCTCGAGTGGGCCGTGTGAGGTCCGGGCCGGCCAGTTGGTTCAGGCCGGGCCGGCTGCTGGTTGGGTGGGCCCGCACATGGACCTGTCCAAGAAGCGGCCCAGAAATGCTGGGCCGCTACTGGATGTGGCCCGTCAACCCGGTAAGGGGCGCGCGGGACCCACGGGAGATCGAGATCGCGTGAACCGTGTGGTTCACACGGTGAATCGCGCGACGGGCTCCCAGGCCCGTCGCGCGGTGGAGAGAGCGTGGCCCAGTTTGGCTGGGCCACGCGTAGAGGACTCAGGGAAGGCCCCTGTGGACGAGGGCCTTCCACTGTTCATGGCCCACTTGGGGCCTGCTGTTGGGCCTGAGTCGCTGGCTTTGCTGGCGGGGCCCAGTGAGTCTGGGTTCCAGTTTAGGGCCCAGGCCCTGGGGGTGGTTCCGCCGTCTGAGGTTCCTATTACTTTGGGCCCTCTAGAGGTGGAGGTGGGATAGGGGGTTGTGGTCGCGAGTGGGCCCAATTTGGGCGATGCGACTATGGCTAGTGCACTCCCCGTTTGCGGAGACTGCCCTGCGAGGGACCCTCTGGCAGGGCGGGACGCGCCTGCATTCGTGGAGCCAGGGGTAGGGGACTCGAGTAGCCTTGAGGGGGCGGTTAGTAGGTCCGCTGATCATTCGACGGTTGTTCAACGGGTGAAGGCGGCAGTCTTACGAGTCGTGTCCGGGGCTAGCGTCGATGAGGGTCTGCGAGACGACCCTGATCATGAGTTGATGATGGACCCTGCGGCCCAGAGGGTGGATGCACCTGTGGCCGACCTCTCGGATTTTTCCCCATGAGGATTCTTGCGTGGAATTGTAGAGGGGCGGCTAAGCCGGCCTTCATGTCTTCATTTAGGCGGTTGGTTCAGATCCACAGTCCAGAGATCTGCCTTCTCTATGAAACACGACTATCCGGTAGTGGACTGGATCGTGTAGTACGCCGGTTTGAGGTCGACTGGGAGTCATATGTAGTTGAGTCCCAGGGGTTGTCCGGGGGTATTGTGGCTCTGTGGAAGCGGGGTGGGGCTACAGTCGATGTGTTCCATAACTGCTCCCAACAGGTCCTGATGATTATTTCGGCACCTAACGCCGCACCATGGGTCCTGAGTGGTGTGTATGCTAGCACTGACCATCGGACCAGGAGGGTCCTGTGGGATGAGCTCACCCACTTAATCGCTCAGGGTCTTCCAACGGCGATAGTGGGTGATTTTAATTGTATCTTGGAGGGGAGTGAGAAACGTGGAGGTAGGGCTTTTTCTGACACTGTGGATAGGAGGGAGTTTCGAGACTTTCTTTCGCGAAACGGCCTAGTGGATCTAGGATTCTCTGGCCCGCAATTTACTTGGTGTAATAACCAGTCTGGCCAAGCCAGGGTGTGGGAGCGGCTCGATAGGGCTATTGCTTCCTCTGACTGGCTTACCAGATTTCCGTCCTACAGGGTTAGTCATCTACCCCGGATTGCTTCGGACCACTGTCCTTTGTTGATTTCGACTGTATCTGGTTCTTCTCACCAGTGCCCCTTCCGCTTTGAGAAGGTTTGGTTGTCTCTCCCTCAATCCTGGGACATTGTCCGAGGAGCTTGGAGTCTGCCGGTTCGTGGTGACCCCATGCAGAGGGTTTCACGTAAATTGGAATTGACTAAGCGTCGGTTACGGCGTTGGAACCGTGAGGTAGTGGGGGATATCTTCAGGAGATTGGAGGAGGTGGAGGCTGCGATTGCCGACCACCAAAGTAGAGAAGACCAGATGGGTGCGCTCCCCGAGGCCGATATGGTCAGCCTTCGGGGTCTCCTCGCCACTCACCACTCGATCTTGCGGCAACATGAGATCTTCTGGAGGCAAAAATCCAGAATTCAATGGGTCAGAGAGGGTGATCGAAACACTAGTTTCTTTCACCGCTCTACGATTATCAGGAGGCAGAGGAACATGATTCGATCCTTGCGGGATGAGCAGGGTCACCGGGTTGAAGGCGATTCGGCCATCACCCATATCCTGCTTGATTTCTTTCGCTCTCGTTGGACGGAGGATTGTGAGTCCGATCCTGCCGGTCAGCTCCCGAGGGCTGCTTCCCAAATCAATACGACTGAGAATGCTATGTTGGTTCGTCCAGTGACGGAGGGGGAGGTGCGTGAGGCTATCTGGGCACTGGGTGCGGATAGGGCCCCTGGTCCAGATGGTTTCCCACCTTTCTTTTTCCGGAGATACTGGGGTATCGTTCGGACTGTAGTGGTGGAAGCGGTCTTGTGTTTTTTCAATCAGGCAGGTATGCCCGACGATTGGAAAGCCACATTTGTCACGCTTATACCAAAGCGTCAGGACGCGGCCGAGCCGAGTCATTTTAGGCCGATCAGCTTGTGTAATACTTTATACAAAGTTGTGGCAAGAATACTGATGGATCGTATGAAGCCCCTCCTCTCCGGCATTATCTGTCAGGAGCAGGGTGCTTTTGTGAGGGGTCGGAGTATCTCCGACAACGTTATGGTGGCCCAGGAGATGATGTGGGATCTTCGACGGGCCTCGCAGCGGCGGAGTTTGATGGCCGTCAAGCTAGATATGGAACGAGCTTATGATAGAATCAGGTGGAGTTTTCTTAGGCTAGCTTTGGAGAGCCTGGGGTTCCATGAGACTTGGATTGGGTGGGTTCTAGGGTGTGTCCGGGGATCGAGGTTCTCTATCTTGGTCAATGGCTCCCTATCTCCTTTCTTCAGTTCTACTATGGGGCTTCGGCAGGGATGCCCGTTATCTCCGTATCTATTTATTATTTGCTCTGATGTCTTGTCTCGGGCATTGCGGGCTGCGTGTGCTGCCGGTGAGTTGGGGGCCTATGACCCAGCTCCGGGGGCCCAGCCGATATCACACTTACTATTTGCCGATGACTGTCTCCTCCTGACCCGGGCTCGCGTAGCTGATGCTCGGGCTATCAGGAGGGTTTTGGGTGCCTATTGCACGGTATCCGGTCAGAGAGTGAATGGCCAGAAATCCTCCATCTCCTTTAGCCCTAGCACATCACTCAAGGTTCGACGGGGGATTCGGAGGATTCTGGAGATGCCTGAGCAAGATGGGACCTGGACCTATCTGGGTGTTCCGATCTCGGGCAGGAGACTGCGAGTTTCTGAGTGCACCGGGATGGTGCAGCGGGTTCAGAGCAGACTAGAGGGCTGGAGGGCAGCGTCCCTGTCTATGATGGGCAGAGTCATGCTGATTCGAGCTGTACTGGGCTCCATGCCCATCTATCTTATGGCAAATACGGTGGTGCCAAGGTCTGTTTTATTTAAGATTGAGCGACTTCTTCGGGGCTTCTTATGGGGCTCACATGGAGGGGGTCGTGGCGTGCACATGGTGGCATGGGAGCGCATCTGCCTTCCCCTCAGGGAAGGTGGTCTAGGGGTGGTGTCTCTCCTGGAGAGACGAGAGCTACTTCTTGCCCAGCATGCTTCCCGTCTCATACTGGAGCCGCAGGGGCTCTGGAGCCGGATTATGACTATCCGCTATGGGGGGGCAAGCCCGGAGGGCTGGGCCCGAGGAGGGCGGAGATGCTCCTTTCTATGGCGTGAGATAGCGACGTACTTGCCATTGGTGTCGAGTCACACCCGATGGCTGATAGGCGACGGACGTAGCATCGATGTAGCTGGTGACCCATGGGTCGACGGCCTCCCGCTGCGGCTTTGGCCGACTATGGTTAGTGTCGAGGCTGGGGAGGGTCTACAGGTTTGTGATCTCATGACCCCCGGGGTGGCTGGTTGGGATGAGACTCAGTTGGCCCGTTTGTTCGGGCAATCTTTGGCGGAGCGGGTTCGCTCACTACCGTTACCACAGAGTGGTGGACCAGATGTACGTGTGTGGGGTTCCTCAACCAGATCCAGGGTCAGGATGGGCGATCTCTCCCATATCCTGCGGCAGGATTATGAGCCTGGCCCGGATTTTGCCTGGATCTGGCGATTGGGGCTCCACCCGAGGGTCGCGTTGTTCCTCTGGAAGGTGGCCTGGGACCGTCTTCCTACGAGTGCTGTACTCGCAGGCCGAGGAGTGAGGATCCCATTGGTGTGTGGGGCTTGTGGTGTGGCCGAGACGGTGGACCATGCCCTGTTTCGGTGCACATGGGCTAGGGGCACTTGGCGGTTGGCAGGGGTTCCACCGGTGGTATGGCGATGTAGGGACCTGTTCTTACAGGCCATGCGTCAGGGATCGGAGTCCTTGGTGCTGCGTCAGGAGGCTGTCCGAGCTACCTGTATTGCCTACCAGATCTGGTTGGCCAGGAATGCTCGTACCTTCAGCGAACGACGTATGTCGCCGCGATTTGTTGTCGAGAGTGCCCGCGCTCAGGCGGCGGAGCTGTGTTACACTATCCCTGTTGGAGGGACCTTGATAGCTCGGGACACCTGGGGTTCCCACTCTGCTTCGGCAGCCTCTCGTACGGTGTTTTTCACCTGGGAGCCCCCACCCCCGAGTTTCCTCAAGGTCAACTTTAATGGGTCTGTTTTGGATGGTGGCACGCGGGGAGGCGCGGGTTTTGTTATCCGGGACCCGTGTGCCAGGGTTGTGGCTGCCGGTGGCAGTCAGTTATTTGACACTTCAGTTCCCAGCGCGGAGCTGACAGCAGCCTGGGCAGGCCTTTGCCATGCCCGGTGTGTCTTACGGGCTAGGTCCATTATCCTGGAGGGTGACTCAGCCACCATTGTCAGTTGGATCCAGGGGGGTCCAAGGCGTGGCGGGTGTGACCATCCCTTGCTCCGTGACATTTGGGTTATGGCGAGGGATGGATGGGCCTTTCGGGCCAAGCATATTTACCGTGAAGGTAATGGTGCTGCGGATTGGGTAGCTGCGTATGTAGCTTCTCACTCCGGAGGCACCTTATGGAGTGGCGATGGGGAGTTGCCTTTGGCACTCCGAGGTATTTTATTTTCTGACTTTATTGGGTGTATCCGGTCTCGTCAGGTCTGATCCACCCGCATTAGCAAAAAAAAAAAAAAAAAAAAAAAAAAAAAAAAAAAAAAACTCTTCTGATGCTATAATGGATGTATCAACGGATGAACTAAACCATTTATAGAAATCAGAAGATAAAATATTTAACAATTAAATAGGAATATTTATTGAAGAATCCCAAAATGTAGATCCAGTGTGTATCTTTGATGCGAAAGAAGGATTGATCCTCTTTTGCAATGTCGACCATTAGATCACTCCCAGCATAGATACCAAAGTATTTTGAACTCCTTCATTCATCCATATGCATAGATCTCAAAGCAATCATTATGCAATCCAATGGTGGATCTGCTTGAAAAAAAGTGAATCTTTCTTTCGTGCAAAAGATACAACCCTCTTCCGGAGCTGGTACACCATACCATCCGTGTTTGACTGAGAAGCCGAGAAATTTTGGCTGAGCGTTAACCTTTAGATGTAGGCCCAGAACAGGCCTGGAAACCAGCTCGGGAACCTTCTCCCTAGCCCTGGTCAATTTGACTGTTGGAACATTAGAGCACGTGTGCTCTCTAGATTAGCTTCCGTGTTCTAACCACTAACAACGCGATCTTTCCATGCTCTCCAGCTCAAATGGATGGAGGAAGGGAGAGAGAGAGAGAGAGAGAGAGGCCATTGTGAGGCTTATGTGATTCCCAAGCTTCCTTTGATTGGTCCAACATGTCTCATCCTCTATAAAGTCAAAATAAATATCAAACAAAACAAGTCAGCGTTCAAGAGGCAAATTTTGAAGTGTCTACTAAGCATAAATAGCAAACCAATATTAAACTTTGCCAAATGATCATTTTTTCATTCCCAGCTTTGTCTCCATTCTTCATGGCTTGGACAGTGGAAACAGCAAAGACAATGAAAAGTCAAGGCAAGGCAACAACAAACTGATCATGGATCCTTACATATATAATAGCATTAGCTTTACATTGGAAGTCATTAAAGAGATAACAACAAGAGGATCCTAAGTCCTAAACTAACGAAGGGGTTATTTGTAAGTAGAAAGTTTCCTGCTTGAGTTGAAAGCTGACCGAGATATGGTTGGCACGTAAGCAGTGGGCGCATGCCCATACGTAATCAAATTGAGCACGTCATGGTGCCATGCATGAAAGAGTTGCACTCCCGTGATTGAATATAGTTCTTCATCTGATTTTGGAACAAATGAAGAACGAATTTTATGCACGGTTTCTAGGTTCCGCTCCACCTATATAATCAAATTTAGGCTTACAAACGGGTTGAGTTAGGTCACAATCTAACTGGACCCAAATACGATGTGAAGTAGCTTTGGGTCTACGATTTATATCTAGATAAGCCCCATCATCTTACGGTCTTGATTTAGCCTGAGGGAGTCGGACTCCATCTATGAGGTCCATTTAATTTGGAGGTTGGGTTTTAATTTGCAATCTATGCATCCATGGGTCTTAACTCCGAACTAATCCAACACCAATTGGGTCCAAGTCAGGCGAACCCACTTGCGTTTCAAAGTCAAAATTGATGAGCTCATTGGTCTCCCTTCCCTTATTTAAAAGATACTTGCATCTATGAGGTCCTAAACCATGCTCGTTGCAACCTCCCCCAGCTTTTCACGCCTTCGCAAATGACCCAGCCGCTTTCGATGACGGTGATGGTGGTAGGTAACGATGCGGACAAAAATCACCCTCGAAATAAACCCATCTCCACACTCATTAGTGGGACCCTCGCCATTCCGGTCCTCGTTGTCATCCTTTGCACCCGTGTTTGTCCTTATCTTCACAGCGTCATTAGTCATCTCGTATCCGTGAATCTATTTGCTTATTACAAATTATTTTCTTTCTCTCTCTATAAATATACCTTGAAACCCCTCTTTCTCTCCCATCAAAAGGCTGCTCAATTGTCTCTTTAAGAGAGAGCTCTAGAGAGAGAAAGCGGGTGCACGGAATGGAAGGTCTGATACCGTTCGTGATCCACGCGATCAAGAAGAGACGGGAACGGAGCCGCTACCGCTGCCTCTCCGAGGGCTCCACCGGCCGCGGCGGCAGCAGGAAGCCGCTCGTCGCCGACTGGCCGCAGGAGAACTCATCCCACCACCGCCGCACCCGATCCGACTTCCTCCCGCCCTCTATCGGATCCGAATACTTCTCCTCGGATCCGCAGTTCGCCCCCTCTCGAAGCCTGAGAGAAGACGCCCTCAGAAAATGATCGCAATCTCCGTTTCGTTCGTCGACCGAATTCCTCTTTGTTTCATCTGCTTTCGATTAATTAATATCAAAATGTAAAAATATGTTATTTTTTTGTTTCAATTGGAAGTGTCATGGATGGATATAACGATTTAGTTTTATAAATCGATAAATGCAATTACTGCGTTTTATTTTTTCCTTTTTTTTATCTGAGTGTTTATGAATGTTCTTCTTGGAGATATGACTACCGTTGGATTTTCATCCAACGGCTGGGAGAGTATAAGGCGGAGAAATTATAGAAAAGAAGATGCTTGCGGTTGGTAGAACTGGTCGGCATTGTTAGCCCAGAACAGTGATATATTGGGATTCACGAGTGGATATAAAATAAGAGACAGTGGAGGGATGGACACCCGCTGCTTTGTGGCATTCGTGCTGGCGAAAGATTGTGGCGCCTTTTAGCCGTTCATGTGTATCGAGAGGGGCCGCCGACTAGGTCGTCTTCTTTGCTACTCAACACTCCAAAAAGGTCCTCTGGATATGTCATGTAGCTGTCCCTCCACCGCTACACCATTTTTTTTCTCTCGACTCTGTTGGATGTGCTCATACTAGCGTTGTGTGAGCCGCCGTTGAAAAAAAAACGGTGGCGTATTTATTGAGAAATATAAATAAAATTTTGGGAAGTTATTTATTTACTTATTTATTTGGGTGGATGTGAAGAATTTTTGGGTTTAGTCTGCTACCACCCTTGAGTGGTGTTGTGATATATTTTACTCGAATCCCTCTGATTGCTATCATGAAATGGCGACAGAGGTAGAGCATGTCCTCATCCAATGCTCTTTTGGTTAACCAATTGTCGACTATAACTGGTCCGTGCAAACCAAGTTCTTGCTAAGCTTTTGGAGCCAATGTTTTATCGTTTCATTCATGTATTCTATAGAGGCTGGGAGATTTAGGATGCAAGAAATTACTACAATGGAGTTTTGATGTTAGGGCATCTGGTTATGCTCATGTCTTCAAACTTCAAAATTGTCTTTCCTCATTGCGTCTCTCATGCCACCTCATCTTTCTCTTCCTCAGTTTACTTGTTAATTTATAACTCCCATCCCAGATATAGTGAAGATTAATTTAGATGAGTTAATCATGCTAAATTACTAGAGTAGTTATCCAATTGGAGAAAATGAAGAATTTTCTTAACTCATTTAACTCAAACTTTTCAAAAAAAATCTTCAAAAGTAGAAAAATGGATGAAAATAGGGTCGAGGCTTTCTTTCCATTTATAGATAATTTCTAAATTGAGATACATTGTAAAGTCTATTGTTGCACAATTCAGATTTGATTTCCCTTCTAGTTTGAATAAAACTCGGCTTCCAAAAAATAAACATAACTAATGGAAATAAACACGAAAAAGCTAAAATCATACAAAAATATATCTCAGCTTCTTCATTGACTTTGCTTAAAGATGCTCTACCTAATTCTTTCTAAATTGAGAGGTATGCATGGTCAACATCTTTCCCTAAAAGGAGTTTAACGAGCCCTTTCAAGACCCAAATGATGAAATTTAGTCAAATCACTTGATGTGCCACATTTTTAAAGGGAGGCACCATGTTGTAGAATTCAAAAAGTTATCCGATTTACCAAAAAAATAAGATTATCTTAATTAAGTATCATACGATTAAGTTATAGCCTTTGAAAGTTTGGCATATGATTCAGCTTTTCAATATGGTGCATCATGCTTCTGGATCCTGGGTAGTCTATAGTAAACTAAGTGATTCATATCGTGTCTAATAACCCTCTTAGATAAAGTAGGCTGTCAATTCTTTTGGATAATTGCAGCCGGAGATGGCTTAGCTTGTTGAGTTAATGTTTTTGCAGATAGTTGTCAATTGGTTAAGATGGGTGAAGCTGGCAACACAAGCCGTCTACCTTTGCTCAATGATGTGATCCAATTGGCCTTGTTCTATGTTTCATACACTTTTCTATTCAAAGGAAATGGAGTAGTTGTTTGCTTTGTGCTAGGTACGGTTCAATATTTGGTGGTATATACAACTTGCCCTATAGCTATTTTAATTGTGAGACGATTTATTTCAAGATAGTCCTAAGTTACAATCTAATAAGTAACAATTTGAGTTGCAGACATCCGAATAAGTAGCTCCGCTGAAAAACCAGATAGCCCACTTGGCTTGCCTAAGCCTGGATTGTTTCAGACGAGTTTGGACCTAATTTTTAATCCCGAAGGCCTGCAGAGAATTGCAGCTCCGCGACACATCATTCGAGAAAATTTCTTTAGGTAAACTAGGCAAATGTTTTTTTTTTTTTTTTTTTTTGGTTAAAAATAGGAGGGGAGGGGGAGGGACCAGCCCACCCGCGTAGCAGCCCCATTACTGGGCCCCCCTTCCACTAGGGAATGTTCGATACAGGTCGCAGGTTTCGCGTGCATTCCCCGACCCGTGGGCTCACCCCACTGGGTTCACCGCCTCACATGTGGGTACGTCACCCCAGCGCCACCTTGGTACAAGTGGAAGGAAAGCATAACCGCCAACAAGCCAGCCGGGCATGGGGCATCCGGTCCCCTAATTTAATCGACGCCCGCACGTTTCGAACCCGGGCAACTTGGGCGGAATTATCGCCCCCTTACCACTAGACTACTACCTTGGTGGCTAGGCAAATGTTCTCTTTTCGTTTAGTCTGCTTCTGTCTTCTAATTGTTTTGACTGTACTCAAATATATTTGGTGTGAGAAGCCGGTATACCAAAATAATAATGATAAAAAAAACCGAACCGTGCCTAAAATTTAGGCTCCACACACCAACCATCCCAGCCTCAACCCAATATTTATATAATATATATAATATAATATAACATAAAATAATATATATATATATATATATATATATATATATATATATATATATATATATATATATATATATATATATATATATATATATATATATATATATATATATATATATCTTCTTCCCCATCTCATCCTTCCCATCTCTCTCTCTTTGCCCCAACCTTCCCCTCCCCTCCTCCTCCTCCTCCTCCCCCCAACGCGCCGGCCACCCCTTGTCGCACGACTCCCACCTCCCCGGCTCCTCCTCCTCCCATTGCCCTTGCTTTCCCTCGCCCTACTTCACCCTTCCCTCCGCCTCCTCCTCTTTCTCCTCCCCACCAATCCGACCCCGCCTCTTGTTCCACCTCCCCCTTCCCTCCTCCTACTCCTCCTCCGCACCTCCCCTTCCCTCCTCCTCCTCCACCCCACCAGTCCGGCCGCCCTTAGTCCCACCTCCCCCCTGCCCTTCCCTTGCAAATAACTAATACAACCGTTTGACTGCCTACAATTTAATTATAATTAGAAATTCCAACTGTAGAAAAGTCAAAATTTGAAAATGACTTAATACCAATTGCAACATAAGTTGCAAGTCCTAACTCCCCCATTTTGCATCCTCTCACCCAGTCACTTTCTTAACTTAAATTTCCTTAATACTATATATTAATAATTCAATATTAGTTAATTATTTTATAGTATATATTATAAAGTATAAATGATATATTATATTTATTTTAATATCCAACAATGTTAAATATATACTATTATATTATTAAACTATTATAATAACTATTTAATAATGTAACTATTGTTATGATTATAATGCACTTTAGTACTATGTCATAATGATTCTCATTACAATTATTTTGATAATATATGTTATAAGATATAAAGTGTATAATATATATAATTATTATAAATATATATTAAGTTATATAATAATAAAATCTAATCTATTACAGTATTAAATAATTTTATAGTTATACAATAATTATAATATTTAGAATTTTTTATCTTTGTTACCTAGAAGAGAAATTTGACCTAGATTCTGAAAGGACAAATTTTACTAGTATAGATAGAGGTCATGTGCCATAGTTTTGTATATATTGATTGAAAGAAATTAAAAAGAGTATTTTACCCTGCTTTTCACCTAATTCCTCTTTTATATAGAACAAAAATTTGATTTAGAGTTAGCAACTTCAACATAATTAGTATAAATAGTGATTTTGTGCATTAATTTTATCATCTTTAATGAAAGCAAATGGTTTAGCACAAATTGGTGCTGACACTAGTGCTAAGTCAGCCATCATTCAAGTTTATGCTCGCTACAGAGTCCATCTAGTTCAGTAGGTCCAGCCAGTTTCATCAGTTCAGTCAGCTTGATTTTATTTTGGATTGATTTTATATTATGGGCTTGTTTGCATATTGTCATTTTAAGACTTTTATGGGATTGTTTTCTTTATACGAGTCTTTTTGTTATTTTGTGACTCTATATATATAGGTCCATGTTCGTGTTTAGGATTTAATGAATGATTGATTGAATGAATTAGCCTTATTTTCTCTCTGAAACTCTGGCGTGAAGCCATAGCCATGGCCAGAGTCAGGTGAGAAGCTTAGTTCCCCTTCTTTTCTTCCTCTTCTCTTCTTCTTTTTTTCCCCTCTTCTCCTTGCAGTTGTCTTGCATCAACTTTGGTATCAGAGCTACACTTAGATCCCGCACGAGGAGCTATAGTCGATTGACCTGAACTTGTTGGAGTACTACTGGGGCTACACCGAGCCGCTTTCGTCAAGGTCGATTTCTTCCCATCTGGGAAGAGTTGGTGCGGACACTAGTGCTAGGTCAGCCATCATTCGAGTCTACGGTTGCTACAGGGTCTAGCCAGTTCAGCGGGTCTAGCCAGTTTCGTCAGTTCAGTCTAGTCTACGGTTGTTTTATTTTGGATTGATTTTATGTTATAGGCTTATTTGCATATTATCATTTTAGGATTTTTATGTAATTATTTATTTTGTAGGGATCTTTTTGTTTTTTTGTGATGCTATATATATGGGTCCATGCTCATGTTTAGATTTTGATGAATGGTTGATTGAATGAATTAGACTCCTTTTCTCTCTAAAACTTTGGCATGAAGCCATGGTCAGAGCCAGCTTGGTTTTCCTTCTTCCCCTCCTCTTCCTCTCTTCTTTCTTCTCCCCTTTCTCCTTGCAGTTGTCCTGCATGACAAATTCTTGCTATTCTCTATTATTTTATTATCGGATATTTGAATTAAACAAGTTGAAGAAAT